>NW_006408628.1:806015-807740 GCF_000296735.1 Chrysochloris asiatica
CCTCTCTGAGGGATCCATGCATTGCTGATTCTAAATTCATGGGGCTTTTTGGTTTTGCTTGTTCTACCACATCACGATACTGATGTTCTGAATCAATTGAATGTATGATAAAGTATATAAATAGCGAAAGAGGGAATCAAAAAAAAAAAAAAAAAAAAAAACCACAAATATGCTAATACAAAGTTCCTTCTCTATGGTATCATATGCAAATATTTGCATTTTATTAGTAATACACATGTTGTACTGTGGTGGCTTGTGAGTTGCTATGATTCTGAAAGCTATGCTACCAGTATTTTAAATACCAGCAGAGTCACCCATGGTAGACAGGTTTCAGATGAGCTTCCAGACAAAGACAGACTAGGAAGACGGAGTGATGAACTACTTCCAAATATTTAGTCACTGAAAATCTTATGAATAGTAGAGAAACACTGTCAGATATAATGCCAGAAAATGAGCCCCACAAGTTGGAAGGAACTCAAAGTGCGATGGGGAAGACCTGCCTCTTCTCAATCTGTGATAACGCAAATGGAGTAAAGCTCATGGTAGAAAAGCCCGTGGGACCTTCATTTGCTGATAGGGCACAACTCAAAATGAAGAGAAACAGCTGTAAACATCCAATGAATATCGGAACATGGGATGTACAAGTATGATTCTGGGAAAATTGGAAGTTGTCAAAAATGAAAAGGAACACATAAACATCAATATCTTAGGAATGAGTGAGCTGAAATGGACTGGTATTGGCCATTTTGAATCTGACAACAACATGGTATACTATGCAGGGAATGACAAATTGAAGATGTTGCATTCATCATCAAAAAGAACATATCCACATCAGTCATGAAGTACAACGCTGTCTGTGATAGGATAATATCCACGTGCCTACAAGGAAGCCCAGTTAATACCACTATTATTCAAATTTACGCACCAACCACTAAAGCCAGTGAGGATGAAATAGAAGAATTCTACAAACTTCTCCAATCTGAAATTGATCAAACATGCAATCAAGATGTATTGATCATTACTGGTGACTGGAATGCAAAGGTTGAGAACAAAGAGGAAGGATCAATAGTTGGAAAATATGGCCTGGGTGATGGAAATGATGCTGGAGAACACACGATAGAATTCTGCAAAACCAATGATTTGTTCATTTCAAATACCTTCTTTAGACAGCATAAGAGACGACTATACACATGGACCTTGCCAGATGGAATACACAGAAATCAAATTGACTACATCTGTGGAAAGAGATGATGGAAAAGCTCCATATCATCAGTCAATACAAGGCCAGGGGCAGACTGTGGAACAGACCATCAATTACTCCTATGCAAATTCAAACTGAAGCTGAAGAAAATGAAAACAAGTCCATGATAGCCAAAATATAACCTTGAATATAGCTCACCTGAATTTAGAGATCATCTGAAGAACATATTTGATACATTAAACATTAAAGACCAAAGAACAGAAGAGTTGTGGGATGACATCAAGAATATCATACATGAAGGAAGCAAAAAATCATTAAGACAAGAAAGACGGAAAAGGTCAAAATGGATGTCAGTAGAGACACTGAAACTTGCTCTCCAGTGTAGAGATGCTAAAGCAAATGGAAGAAATGAGGAGGTCCAAGAGCTAAACAGAAAATTTTAAAGATCAGCTCAAGAAGATAAAGTCAAATATTACAACAAAATGTGCAAAGATCTGAGATCAGAAAACCAAAAAGGAAGAACA
>NW_006408628.1:808971-832549 GCF_000296735.1 Chrysochloris asiatica
GTCAAGAGATCAAATGATGTATTGCATTAGGCAAATCTGCTGCACAAGACCTTTTTAAAGTGTTGAAGAGCAAAGATGTCAGCTTGAGGACTAAGGTGTACCTGACCCAAGCCATGGTATTTTCAATAACCTCATATGCATGTGAAAGCTGGACAGTGAATAAGGAAGGCCATGAAAGAACTGATGCCTTTTTGGTGGAGAATATTGAAAGTGCCATGGGCTTCCAAAAGAACCAACAGATCTGTTTTGGAAGAAATGCAGCCAGAGTGCTCCTTAGAGGCCAAGATGGCCAAACTTCGTCTCAAACTTTGGACATATTGTCAGGAGGGACCAGTCACTGGAGAGGGATTTCATGTTTGGGAATGTGGAGGGTCAGAGAAATAGGAAGGCCCCCAACAAGATGGATTGGCCAAGTGGTAGCATAGATGGACTCAAGCATGGTAACAGTATTGAAGTTGGCCCAGGATCAGGCAGTGTTTTGTCTGCTGTGCAACAGTTTGCTATGGGTCGGTACCGACTTGATGGCACCTAACAACAACAACAACAACAACAACAAGAAGACATGGAATCATTTAAACTAACAGTGTATTTTTTGAAAACCTAAAAAAATTAAATTAAGCTTCATAAAACATAATAACAAGCTCTGAAAATACAATGGTTAGCACTTGGCTTCTAATTAAAAGGTCACAAGTTCAAACACCCCTACTGCCCTATGGAAAAATGATGAGGCAGTCTGTGTCAATCAAGACTCCAGCCCCCAAGGGACAGTTATACTCTGTCCTCTAGGTTGCTATGAGTCAGAATCAACTCAATGGCAATGGGTTTTGTGGGTTTTTTTATATACAAATTATATATACTAGTGACTCACTTTGGAATGTAGTATAATAAAGATAAACAATACTGAACAAAACACAAGCTCATTTGGTAAGCTACCTGAAAATAAGTGATATTAATAAACACAACAGTGCAAAGAATTTGCAAACATATTGAATGAAAGCCATGGATAGGTTAAGGAATGTACATTGCATCTGGTTTTAAGAAGACAAAGTATGAGGGTTCATTCATTCAGTATATATTTTGTTTCAGACATCCTGATAAACACGAAAGATATAGTGACAATGATATTAGACAAAGTCCTTTCCTTTATATTCGGATTCTATCCGGTGAAAGCAGTAATTCTTCAAGACAGATTTTGAGTGGAGGGAAGGTGTTCATATAATGGAACAGAGTTTGGAACAAGGAAGGGTCAGGGCAATTTGCAGAAAGTCCAGCATCATAGCACCTGGAGTTCTATCATTTAACATGTAGCAGAAATAGCTTCCTTTCATTAATAACTTAATGATGTAGATTTTTGTTAGCAACTTACAATGCAGAATGCTTACTACTGAATTTGTACATGTAAGTATTAACTGGCAATATTCACAAATAATTACTAGATTGTCCACTATATAAATAAAATCATCTGATTTCCTTTTTTTTTTACCAAAAAGGTAGCCCCACCATGTAACCCCCCCCTTCCTCAAAACACACAAAGCAAAAAAAATTTAATAAAAATCTAAAATAAAGTATTTAAAACCCATTAAATTCACCATCATTAGATACAAGATCGCTATGACAAGCAATAGAACGTCTGGTCAAAAAGTAATAGGTTGGTTAGATTACTACATGCTGATAAGAGTTGCAGGCTTTCACTATGCTGCCATATTATCAGTCTTAATGACAATCACTTGTCAGTTCCATTTTGAAACACTGAGTTCAAGAGTCTTACCTGCACGACAAGAGCAAAATTAGTCTTTTTTTCTTTTCCCAGTCAAATAAGTTAATGATGAAAAATAAGAAAAAAAAGGAGTAACTCAGAAATTTCTGTCACTAGTTGGTGAAGAAGAGATTAGCTTTCAGATTCCTTTCTTTTGCTTTTTCTGTTTCTTTTGGTATTCTCCGCAAATATCACCAGTCAGCTACTTCTTTTCTTTAAACTTGCTCTGTTACCAGCAAGTATATCCAGCAAAACTAGCTAAAAATACGTAGTGCTATATCATGGCAAGGAATGATGGAACAGACGGCCTGAAACACTCTTGTAGTAGAACATGCCATCAAGAATATCATTCTAAAATAGGGAAAGTAAAAAAAAAAACAAAAACCCTCAAACTAACTCTTGACTTTAATTATGAACTTCAATACACCTTTCTCAATTTTAGCGTTTTTGAAAGTAAGCCTGATAAGAAAAGAAACTTTTTATAGTATACATTATCAGGTTTACTAGATTAGGCACATTTTACTTTAAAATCTTTTACTGTTCTTATTTTAAGCTTTTGCTGAAAATTGTTACAATGTCTATCAAAAAAATAAAAAATTAAGTATAGCATAGAAGAAGATGTGAAAATTCAATTCGGATGACACATGAACCTGACAGAGTCCAAGGCACGAAACTCCTCTACTTGGAGCTTTCACTAATGCTCTAGTCTATAAATTTCATAATTCTCTGGCACTGTAGGATAAGCACTGGATCAAAAGGTCAGTTTGAACTGCAAGGTTAGCAGATCAAATTCACCAACCACTCCTTGGAGTGGAACTATCGCAATGAGTTGGAACTGACTTGATGCACTTAACAACAACAATTCTGCTTAAGTTTGTTATACACTCCGAAATAATGCCCACTCTGTTTCATTTCTCAGTTATTTTAGTAATCCACAAATTCAACATATATTAAGATAGACTAAGGAGCTCTGTAACATACTGGTTACGAATCATGCTTCTAATCTCAAGGCCAGCAGTTCGAAACTACTAGCTGTTCTGCGGGAGAAAGATGAGGCTTTCTGCTCCTGTAAAGATTTATAGCCTCGGAAACCCTGTACAGGGTCTCTATGAGTAGGAAGTGACTCCACAGCACATAACAACAATAACTTATCTTCCAGAAAAAGTAAAGAATTATCTTGAGGATGAAATTGAAGGTTTAACAGAATAGGTGTAGATACTTTAAAAACCTGAAACAATGATATGCCATAAGTCTGTATTATTTTATGATTTGGAGGAAAAGGGAAATGAAAACATTGTTTTCTACTCTTTGAGAAACATCACAAATACAGATTTGATAAAGGAAACTAATGTGGGCAAATGTGGGACTAGGAATTCTGATACAATAAACTGATGCTAAAACTCTTCTACTGCTGGTTAGTGATAGACTTCAGTGAATAAAAGTGGAAGAGAAACATTATGCATCTCAGTTACCCAATGAGTAAATGGAAATATACTATCTCCATATTTATCACACAATTTTATAAACTATACCAGAAAACACATCTAGAGAAGTATTATACAAATGACAAATATTCATTGTTGACATTGTCTTTCTCAAAATAATAACATGCTAGTTATGACAGAAAAGTATTCAAATCCTTGATAGGCAATTGACATATTGTATGTTGCACCATTTAAGGATTTATCTACTAATACACACACAAAGTAGCAAAACCATGATGTGTTTTTACCTTCCCAAAATGTAAAGTCCATAATCAGAAATGAAAGTCATGCTAACTTTCAAAGAATCAAAGCTGTATACAAATTTACTAAAAATCTAAGTTTAAAAAATTTAGAACCATGTGAATAATTGCCTGTAAAACAATTATCAGTATACTGATTGATCCCTAGCATTCAGAACATTGCATCTACTAGATCCAATTTCTATAACCACGTTTCTGCAGTCCCTTAAGTGTATCTTAATATCCCCTCAAACATACACAAGCAACAATATCTTTTGTTATTATCTTGCAAACACCCAGAGCATTGATCCAACATCCAACAGTGACTGACATAGTGGTGGTGGTGGAGACCATATGCCACCAAGTTGGTTCTGAATCATAGCGATCCTGTAGACAGTTATCCGAGACTATAAAACTTTATGGGAGCAAAAAACCTTATCTTTGTCCCATGGAACAACTGACAGATTTGAACTACTGACCTTGCAGTTAGCAGCCCAGCTCACGATCCACTGTGACCAGAGTAGAATACCAAAAACAAAAAACTTTGCAGACACAGATCTACCTATAACCGAAATAGCAAATATCACAATCATATTTGTTTCACTTGCTTTGCCTTCACTAGTAATCACTATAGAGTTACATCAATTTAATTTATTCTGACATAAATTATTTTATAAGTATTGTATATATTTATTGTATATAAAGATTGAAATATTTATGTCGAAGATTAAAATCTAGACAGAGCTTTATTTCTGTTAAGTGCCATCAAGTCAGTTCCCATATAGGGTTTCCAAGGAGATGCTGGTGAGTTTGAACCATCGATCTTGTGGTTAGAAGTTCAGTGTTTATCTTATAGTGCCATACCAGGACTCCATTAGAACTTAGAAAAGTACAACACATTCTTAAATCCAATTGATTTTTTATGCTTACATAATATTTCTAAAAGACTGATACAGTGCTAATTACCATATTATTGCTACTGTTAAGTGTCATCCAGTCAGTTTTGATGGGAGCTAAAGAGTTCCGACACATAGCAACCCTGTATAGGGTTTCTGAGGCTGTGATCTTTGAGGGAGCAGAAAGCTCCCAAGGAGCAGCTGGTGACTTCAAACCGCAGATCCTGTGGCTCACAGTGCTTATCCCCAATGACCTTATAGATGCCATAATTTAAATTCCATTTGTTAACCAGATTTATGAAGTTTTGCTATAGTAATAGTATACCAGGAACTCTGACAGTACAGTGGTTAAAGCACACAGCTGCTAACCAAAAAGCTGCTAGAGGGTAGAAAGGTGTGGCCATGCGCTTCCATAAAGATGCACAGCAGTGGAAATCCTTTGGGGCAGTTCTACTGTGTGCTCTAAGATGGCTTTGAGTTGGAATTGATTAGACAGTAATGGGTAGTTTTATTTATTTTATTTCTGGGGGACAACATAAAAATAAAACCTCCCCCTATATATTATGTAAATATTTCACTTATGCTTTTTTAGCATAAACAACAGGGCAATACAGGAGGTGATTATAATTTAATTTAAAGGCTCACTGATTATTGTTGTTATTGTTAGCTACCATCCAGTCAGTTCTGGGCTCCTGGTGACCTCCTGCACAGGGAGGGAGATCTGACCATTGTGAAAGCCTGATAGGTTCAGGTCACAGAGACAAAATGGACTCATCATAACACAGTCGTTTGTTCCCTTAAAATTCCATTTTTAAGATTTTAGATTTGACCTGTGTGTGTACTTTTCAAAAAAAAAAAAAATCTAAAACAGCATATAAGCCATTTGTTCCTCAACAAAAATAAGTATGCACAACTATCTATCAAAGTGATACCCTGACAATACCCACAACTACAAATATGAGTAGATGTTATTTCTAAATATGTATTTTTATGCACTGTACATATATTCATGTATTTAGTAGAACAGGCAAGGGGCAAAGGTATGAAAACTTCTTAGCCATAACTAAACACCTTGAGGGAATGTGTTGCTGGGCCTGGGGACTCAGGTCCATAGTCCTAGGGGAAATAAAGGTTAGGTGGCATAACATAGTCCACAAAGACAATTCTACACATTACTTTATTGAGTAGTTACCAGGGTCTTAAAAGTTTGTGAGCAGTTATCTGAGGTGCAATTGTTGATCTCTCCCTGTCCAGGACAAAGAAAAGGTGAGACACTCAAAGTTTTATGGACACAATTAACCCAACACTTGAATGAACCATGCAAACCTCAGCATACAAGACCCTGATTATCAGAACTAGATTAGACCTGCCCAGCTACTCTGTCTGACTGTGCTGAAAGGGATCAAAATAAAAGGTCTCAGATAGAGTGGGAGAAAATGTGGAACAAAACTCAGATTTATAAAAAAAAAGACCAGGCTTATTGATCTAATGGAGTCCTGGTATAGTGCTGTAGGATAACAGCTGGCCTGCTAACTGCAAGTTTGGCGGTACAAACCTACAGCTGCTCCTTGAAAATCCTATACAGGGACACTATGAGTTGGGACCAACACGATGGCACTTAACAACAACAACAACACAACACTGATCTAATAGAGGCTGAAGGAAACCCTGTAACTTAGCCACCCTACAAAACTGGAACTGAACCCATCTCTGTGTCTCAACTTTCAGCCAAACAATAGGCAGGTCAATAAAATAAACAATAACACCAGGGAAGTACTACTCCTTAAAAAAATCAACCATGTGAGATCGAAAGGGTAGTGTGTGCCCAGGGATACAGTTCAGAAGTCAGGAAGGGATTAAAAAAAAAAAAAAATGGGCAAAGGAAATAGTAAACCCAAGAGGAAGCAGGAAGAGTGTTGTTCATTGTGTGGATTGAAATCTGTCATGAAACAAAATGTATGAATCGCTGAATGGACTTTCAGTATGTCAACTTTCACTCAAATCACACACACACAAAAAGTGACACCTGTTATTGAGATGATTTAGGGAAATTTCACCTAAAGAGAAATGCTGAAGTCTAAAACTGCCTTATTAGTAATTTAAAATATGTTCCTATTCAATTTATTAACATTAAATAAAAACAATAATTCTCACTTGGAAAAGATTTCAAACAGTGATGCCATGTATCAGTGAAACTATTTGTCACATGCTATGTTTGTGCTCATTAGCAAATTGGTCATTTAAATACTTAGAGGGTCAGCCAAATTATTTTACATTATAAAAAAAAAATAGATGAAAATGCCAAATAATATTTTTATACTTCTTAAAAATACATATTATACCTTTTGTTATATGTGAGTTCAAACGTGGATGTTATTGTAGTATCAATAGTAGAAGCTTTTTTTTTTTTTAAAGGACATATGATTTTCACTAAATGCCTTCCAAATACATTTTCCTAGTTATCAACTCTCATTTGAGAATTCTAATATAACTACTGCTTTTTAAAAATCATATAAAAGTCTGCTTCAAAAATGAAACTCCGTCCTAAAAAGAAACATTGATTCAATTTTTCATTAACTCACATATACTGACATTAACTAGTTTATATGTGTTAAACTCTTACATTCAGTATATGTCTGTCATCCTCATTTGGGTGAAAAATATGGATACAACATTTTCATTTGGTCTCTATTGGTAAAATTCAAGCACTGACAAACAGCCCAAATAATACAGGGAGATTTATAACCTTTCTTCATCTGGGAAGAAAATTGTTAAAGGATGTATGGGCACAAAATTATCACAAGCAAACATAAAGAAAGTCTCACTATAGCCAAAGCACCAAGATAAATCAAATTGAGGTTAACGGCACAGCAAAGAGCACAGCACATGTAGAACCAGGTAAACAGTCCTGTAAAACACACTGTTGTTGTTGTTAAGTGCCATCAGGTCAGTTCTGACTCACAGTGACCCAGTATAGGGTTTCTGAGGAGCATTTAAGGGTTTGAACTGCTGACCTTCAGTTAGCAGTCCACTCCTTATCTTACAGCACCACACTGTTGTTGTTGTTAAGTGCTGTGGAGTCAATACCAACTCATAGTGATCCTCTATAGGGTTCCCGAGGAACAGATGGTGAGCTTGAACCACTGACCCTGTAGTTCAAACCAAACTTGCAGTCCAGCACATTAACCTGAAGCACCACACCAGGATGGTACCACACTAGGATTCCTTAAACTATTAGATATGCCAATAATTATATGTTGCTGGTTTCTTAAATCACTATTGTAAGAAATAATATGGATTTTTGAAATCCTCTCTTTCCACACATGGAACCAACTGAATTAAAATTGGATGATTTAAACAGAAAAATTGAATCAAGCCTCATAAAACCTCATATATGACATATCCAAGGGACGAAGCTGTTACACGGATTATAACATAGGTTTTCACTTATAATTCTATGTTCTTGTTAAGTGCCATTTAGTTGGTTCTGACTCACAGTCACTCTGTATAGGATTTCTGATGAGGATTTGAACCACCAACCTTATAGTTCGCAGTTTAGTGCTTATCCTGCAGTGCCACACTATATAGAAAATATAGTTACAGATATTCCATTTGAACCAAAACACTGAAATATTTACTGCATAAAATAATCTACTACTATATAATCTGATTATCTAAATAAATGATGAAAAAATCTGAAATATGAGATATGAGAAAAAGAATTATTTAGAGATAAATGACCTATATTAGGAATATGTCCTAATATGCTAACTTAATATGATGCCCTAAAATTATACTGGTATACAGTATAACTATCCATTGAGCCATGTTTACCACTTACATTTTGTCCACTACTTAAATTAAAAGAGTACTGGTGTGGTGCTATAGGATAAGCATTGGATTGCTAATTATAAGGTTAATGGTTCAAACCCACCAGTCACTCCTTGGAAACCCGATACAGGTCGGAACTAATTCCATGGCACTTAAGAACAACAACGTTTAAAATAAATAGATAATACATGTGACGTGCTTGCAATGTTAAAGCCAAATGCAAGTATTAATCCCTATTGTATATTTCTAGAATTGTTGCTGTAGGAAAAGCACTGGACTGCTAACTGCAGGGTCAGTGGTTCAAACCCACTAGCCATTCCTCATAACCCTAAACAGGATTGCTATGAGTTGGAACAGACTCCATTGCACTTAACAGGAACAACATCACTGAGAATAACTGAGACACAGATATTTTCTTGAAGTCAACACTACGGAAAGGTCATTCATTTTCAGTTATTTAAGAAAATGAGTTACTTTAAGAAAATATGTTATTTAAAATAGAAGAAGCATGAGTTATGTCTCACTGAAATATTGAAGCTGTACAAATTCAGTATAAAAATGAAAGCGTATGAACTCAGAGAATCACAGAAATCATTTCAAGGAAAATGTTGGCTACCTGAGAATCAGAGATTCTTATTCTTTGGTACAGTTACCCAAAGGGCTGTATGATATCTTTATGAAGGTTACTTAAGAATGACTAAAGTATACATCTTACATTCCAGAGGTGCACCAAATGGGGCAAAGAGAAGGGAAATTTAAGACTTTCTAGAGACATGTGTAAATGATTATTTAATGAAAGAAATTATATACACTAATTTCATCATTCATTTATATTAGAGAATCTTAAGGTGGACCCTGGTAGCACTGTGGGATAAGCACTGGGCTGCTAAACTCAAGGTCAGCAGTTTAAACCCACCACTCAGAAGACAGATGAAGCTTTCTGCTCCCACAATGATTTAGAGCATCAGAAACCCTCTATAGGTTCACTGTAAGTCAAACTGACTCAACAGCATTTAACAATAACAACAACAAACCTTAAGGAGCAGTTCAATTCTGTCCTGCATGTTGTTGTTGTTAAGTGCCGTCAAGTCGGTTCCAACTCATAGTGACCCTGCACAGGGTTTCCGAGGCTCTAAGCCTTTACGGGAGCAGAAAGCCTCATCTTTCTCCCGTGGGACTGCTGGTAGTTTTGAACTGCTGACCCTGAGATTAGCAGCCTGATTCGTAACCACTACGCTAGGACTTCTATAAGTTAGAACTGATTTAACGGCAGTGGGTTTGTTTTGTTTATAAGATGTACCATTGAAAAGTACATGTGTTCTCTAAGCTAAAGTGTTCCATAGCTAAAGTATAAATAATACTGGTCTTTCCAAGTCAGTTTCTAGAACTTTCTAAGTTTAAATTATCTCTAGAAATTTATATTAGATATCTCTTATCTACAGTAATGGAGTCCTGGTGTGGCGCCATGGGTTAATGCACCAGACTGCAAAGCCGGTTGAACTTCAAGGTCGGTGGTTCAAGCTCACTAGCTGCTCCTCGGAAACGCTTTACAGGGTCGCTATGGGTTGATACCGACTCTACAGCACTTCACAACAACAACAATCTACAGTAATACTTACCAAAACAAAGTAAATGAAAACTTAAACACATATGACAAAAATGGAAAACAATGTTGCATCCTTAATTTTTTAGTTTTTTAATTGATCCTTGAGAGTTTAGTTGCAATTATATTTTACATATAATGTTTTACATATAAGAACAATAATGTTCTTAGCTAGTTTGAGAATTGAAGTTATATCTACATTTCTTTCTAAAATTTAGATTAAAAAAAAAAAACTAATCTATAACTCTAGTGAATTGAATTAAGCAACTTTATAATCTTTTCTAATTTTAAAGGTTTATTATCACACTAGGAATAATAACATATAATAGTTAGAATTGTTGTTAAGTGCCATCGAGTCGGTTCCGACCCACAGCGACCCTGTTATAGGGTTTCCAAGGAGCGACTGGTGAGCTTGAACCATCGACCTTGTAGTTCAAACGGCTTTGCAGTCTAGGGCATTAACTCACAGCGCCACACCAGGACTCCAATAGTTAGAATAGTAACCTATAAATATAATTTTGTATCCTCAAATCTTTAACTGTAATAAATTACCCATGTGTCCTTGGGGAGGGGAGGGGAATCCATCAATACCTGAATTTATGTTTGTTGTTGTTTTCTTAAGTGCTGTTGAGTTGGTTCCGACTCACAGCCACTCTGTATATGATTTCTGAGGAATGACTGGTGGGTTTGAATCGCTGGCATTTAGTCATGTGAATCTTAGAAAGGTAGAAACTGATATTGCTAAGGAATCTTGGAAATGTGGAGAGCAAAATTTTATCAAAGTTTTATTTCTCCTTTAGTTAGTTCCAAATTAGTTATTTGACCCCACAGCACAATCTTCATATTCTTTTCAAAACAAAATCTGTGTCTCACAGGCAAAAACCTCCATCTTGCCTATGAGTTTATATTATAATGTAATTCATACTTAGAATGTTTTATATAGTTTACAAAGTATTTTCAAATTTGCCAGCTCATTAGATCATCACCCTGTAATATGATGCAGCTGGTATTATTATCCCCAATTACATATATACATATATATACTGAATCACAAAAATCTCATAGATTTGAGTAAAATCACATAGCTTGGAAGTTTAAGAGCCAGACTTAGATTTTTGTTTTCATGCTCTAAATGCAGTGCTTTTTCAGAAATCCTTTGAAAAGTGAGGCCAGAAAAGGGAACTGTACACTTTGGTGAAATAAAGTAAGTAACTACCTAATTTTGATCACTTAGGTCTCAAGTAACTGCCCAAGAACATAGGTCAAATGGACAACTCTTTAAAAAGAATGGAACTCTGTTGTCATTTCCTGCTACACCAAAGTCATTCTTCCCTGACAAGTCCACTTGATAGCCAGACTGTGGTCTTACCCATGTATTCCGTAGATGTGCTCCCCATCTATACAGGACAGCAGCTACCTGGCAAGTATAATATCTGAAGCATCAAGCTGATAGAATTATGAGATTAGCTCTACTGAACAACTATGCATAACAAAGTATTTTCTGTGTGTGTGTTTTGTTTGTGTTTTCTCTGTGTGTGTTTTGTTTGCTTGCTTTATTTTTATTTGGGGCAGGCGACAGCGAGGAGGAAGAGATCAGTCAACATGGTTTCCATCATAAATGCCTTGCAGAGCACCTACAGAAGTTCAAGTCTCACTACAAATGGGCAAGACACGTTCGTCAGTCTGACTTAAATTGTGCAAAACCTGAGTTAAACAGGCCAAGAGTTTCGTCTCCTGTTTTAAGTTTTGTTTGTGTAACCGCTCTTTTTGTTAGTATATTTTACACATCTAGTGGGGTCCTGTTGTGGCGCTGTGGTTTAATGTGCTGGACTGCAAGGACATTTGAACCACGATACTGGTGGTTCAAGTTCACTATCCGTTCATCAGAAACCCTTTACTTGGTCACTATGGGTTGGAATCGATTTGACAGCAGTTAACAACAGCAACAATCTAAAAGCTTCTACTTATATGCTGTCACCCTCCACTACAGGCCTAGCTTACCCTATCCAGGAAGTATCTTAAGTGACCAACACTTTCCACATGCTTTCTTGCTACCTGCCCAAGCAAAATTCACCTATCCTGTCTCTAATCCCTGGAGCACTGTCCAAAATTTTTGTAAGAAACCAATTGCCAAATTTGATGAACTGAGGAGGTAAGTCTAGCAAACAGCTTGATAAACACTGAAAAACCATGTGTACCCCAATTCCACTTCCTATAACTGAAAGCTATAAAGTACAAAGAAACAAAAGGCAGTTAGAAACTCTCTGGGATTTACCAAGAAACAAGAGAAATGGAGTGTCTTTTTGTTCACCTGTAACTTACAAATATCATATTTTTGAACTTCCAAGGAAGAGGAGATTTGTTGGGAAATGATGTGGGAAGAGTGACTTGTGGGGTACAGCTAAACAATACTGATAATGTGTTGCTATGTATGGTGACTAGATAAGAGACACAAAGACCCTTCACACACCTCTCTGTTGCTGTAATGAGTTACTTGGGAGTTATTTCCACCTCATAGCAATGCCAAGTGTTGAAATTAGAACACAGCTATCCATTTCTATGCATATTGAAGTTTTCCATATGAAAGGAAAAAGAGAAGAGGAAAATCAAATCAGTCTGTGAGCACAGGGGTAAAAGTTATGAAAATGTAGCAAGGGCAAATTAGAGGGGAAAAAAAAATCTGAAATTGGTTGGAACAGAAAATAAATGATCCAAAGGAAAAAAAAAATCAACAAAAATGTTTCAACAAAAATAGAAAAAAGACAAATTGCAAGTTGTATTAATTAGAAGAACTACCACAGGAGAAAGATGAGGCTTTCTGCTCCTGTAAAGATTTATAGCCTCAGAAACCCAATACAGGGTGCCTATGAGTCAGAACCGACTCCATAGCACACTACCACCACCACAAGTTTAGAAAGTGTTGTTGATGTTCTTAAGTGCCATTGAGTCACTTTTGACACATCGTGACCTAGTATACTATATAGGGTTTCGGAGGCGGTAATCTCTGCAGGAGAAGAAAGCTTCATCTTTCTCCCATGGAGTAGCTGGTGGAATCAAACCAATGACCTTGCAGTTCACAGTCCAATACTTATCCTGCAGAGTTGCTGCACCCCAAGTTTGAAAAGTACATTAAAATAATTTCTTATATCTAATAAAATTTCATGTATTTGATATTTTAAAAGAAAATATTCATTTTCAAAAAAAAATTAAAGATGAAGTATATATAGACTGCTTATGTTGTTATGTGCCACTGAGTCATTCCTGTCTCATAGGGACAGTACACTCAACAAAATGAAACACTGGCCATTGGTTATCTTAGCAATAAACAAGGTGGAGTACAAAGGCCAACTGAAATTAGTATATGAACTATTATGGAGGAAAAAAGGAAGGGGTATCTGAGTATGTCATTAATATAATCAATTCTGGTAACCACAACATCCTTAAAAACAATGCAGGACAAATGACTGGTAACAATCCAAAACCAAATAGCAAAAATCATTCATTTTTAAACACTGAGTGAAACTGAAGGTGCTCAAAGTTTACTAGAGGCAGAAAGTCAACAACTGAGAACACAGTAGGATGATTATGCTAGTAGATTTGGTACTAGTAGTTTGGGTAAATTAGGAAAGGATTCTCAAAGAAAATGACTAACCTGTATCTTGAAATATGGAGAGTTTTTCAGGAAACCTGGATGGAAAGATAGCTAGGCAGAAGAATAATATATAAAAATGCATTAAAGTATAAAAATATAGAATGCAAATTTCTGGTAGCCAAGTAATGGGGAAAGTGGGATTTACAGGCAAGAAACTTAAAGCTCTGGGAGAAAACCACAAACTCAGGCCAAGAGGAACTGAGATACCAAAGTCAGACCAGGACTAATATCAAGTATAACTTCATGCTAAACTATTGAGTACTAACACAAAACAAACAAAACAAAAAACGACATTCATTGTTGCTGAGTCAATTCTAGCACACAGCAACCCTATAGGACTGAGTAGAGTTGCTCCAGAGGATTTCCAAGACTGTGATCTTTGCAGAAGCCAATTGTCAACTTTCTACAGAAAAGCAGATGATGGGTTTAAATCACTCACCTTTTGGTACACAGTTGAGTTATTAACCACAGCATTAAGGCTAGGTCATGAGGTACCACAGTTACAGTCCAGAACTTAGGCAGCAAAACCAGGTATATTACTAAATAAATATTAGTAAGAACTGTACTAGAACTAAAATATTGTTGTTGTTAAGTGCCTTCAAGTACGTTCCAACTTACAGCAACCCTGGGTTTTCCAAGGAGCAGCTTCTGGGTATGAACTGCCAACCTTGTGGTTGTCAGTTCAGTGCTGGTTGTACAATGCCACACCAGAACTAAAATATAAACTTTATATATTAAAGGTCTTCTCTGTATTATAACATTGGACTGTGAACCACAAGGTTGGTGGTTTAAGCCCACCAGCTGCTCTGTGGAAGAAAACTAAGACTTTCTGCTTCTGCAAAGATTTATAGCCTTGGAAACCCTGTACTGGGGTCACTATGAGTCACAACCGACTCAACTAAACTTAACAGTAAGTAGTAGAAAACACAGTCAAATTAAAGCCAAGTAATGCTGACGATAAGCTGACCTATAATTATGAGTCAGTTGTTCAAACAGAATGAGGGAACATCAAATGGTTTAAAATTAGGAAAGGTGTGCACCAGAGTTATATTTTTTTCCATCATATATTATTCAATCAGTATGCTGCACAAATAATCCAAGAAGCTGGATTATATGAAGAAAAACGTGGCATCAGGACTGGCAGAAGACTCATTAACAACCTACGCTATGCTGATGATACAACTTTGCTTGCTGAAAGCAAAAAGGACTTAAAATATGATGAAGATCAAAGACCACAGCTTTTGGTATGTGTTGTACCTCAATGTAAAGAAAACTAAACTCCTCACCACCACATCAGTAAACAACATCCATATAAACAGAGAAAATATTGAAGTTGTCAAAGACTTCATTTTGCTCATGGAAGCAGTGGTTAAGAAATCAAACTATGTATTGCGTTAGGCAAATCTGTTGCCCAAGACCTCTTAAAAGTTTTCAAGGGCAAATATGTCAATTTGAGGACTAAGTGCACCTGATCCAAGCCATGGTATTTTCAGTAGCCTCATATGCATATGAAAGTTGAAAGTTGGATAAGGAAATATCGATGCACTTCAGTTATGATGTTAGAAGAGAATATTAAAAGTACCACAGACTGCCAAAAGAACAAGCCAGTCTGTGTTTGAAGTACAGCCATTAGAATGCTCCTTAGAAGTTAAGATGATGAGACTTCGTCTCTCATACTTTGGACAATTATCAGAAGGGACCAGTCCCTGGAGAAAGATATCATGCTTGGTCAAGTGGAGAGTCGAATAAAAAGAAGAAGACCCCCTTAGAGATGGATTGGCACAGTGGCGTCAGCAATGGGCTCAAACATAACAATGATTATGAGACTGGCGCAGGATGGGGCAGTGTTTATGCATAAGGGTGCTTTGTGTCAGTACGGACTCTATGGCACCTAACAACAAGAAAAACTGTTGCTTTTTGACATACATCCCTTTTAATATGACAATAGGTTTGGTTGGTTGTGGGCCACAGAGTTGGTTCTGACTCATAGCAACCCTGTCTAGGTTTTCTGAGGTTGTAAATCTTTACAGAACAGAAAAGCTCACCTTTCTCCTGTGGAGCCACTGGTAGATATGATGGAGGTTGGCAGCTCTGATCATAATCTAGTACACTACCAAGTCTTCTTTCTATCAGAATAGGGTTCTTAACAATTCATTACACTCCCACAAAAAACATATTTCATATTTATTTTCCTACATGAGCTTGCTTATAGGATAGCAATTTTATACTATTCATATAATATAATGAACTTTCATACCTTCAGTTAAAATAAGCCATAACCTCAAACTCAAACCCACTGCTATCAAGCTGATTCCAACTCATAGCGGCCTTATAGGACAGAGGAGAACTGCCCCATAAGGTTTCCTAGACTGTAAACCTTTATGGAAGGCACCTGTCCGATCGTTCTTCCATAGAGCTAGTTAGTGACTGGTAGACTATTAACCTCTGAGCCAAAGGAGTTATGTTGTTGTTGCTGAGTGCTGCAGAGTCGGTTCCCGACTCCTAGTGACCCTGTGTAAGGTTTTTGAGAGCCACACAGATTAAAAACAAAACAAAACAAAAAGTTATTAAAACCTGTAGCAGAAAAAGCAAGAAATATTAAAATTAAGCACATTTTAAGTAATTAAAACAATGATTTTACACTTAGTTTGAAGTTTAAATAACATGCATTAAAATCTAGTGGAAGTAGACTTGGAGAAATTAAGTCTTGGTTTAAATCCTCAACATAACATTTATCACTTACAAAGTATTGAAATATACCTTGCCTAAACTATACTAGATGTTTACTTGTGCTTTATTGACTATGCAAATGCATTCAACTGCATAGTTCATAACAAACTGTGGTGACCATCATGAAGAGTGGGAATTCTGGAACACTTAATTGTGAACATAGACCAAGAGGCAGTCATTACAACAGAACTAGAGGATACTGAAAGTTTCAAAATCAGGAAAGGTGTGTGTAGGGCTTGTATCCTTTCACCATAATTATTCTATCTGTATGCTGAGGAAATCATCTGAGCAGATGGATTATATGAAGAACGTGTCATCAAGAATTATCAACAATACAGATAATACTGTAAGTGATTGCTGTAAGTGAAGAGGACTTGAAATACTTACTGATGAAGATCAAAGACTATAAACTTCAGTATGGATTTTGCCTCCATGTAAAGAAAAAAAAAAACTACTCACAACTGAAACAATAAATAACATAATAAATGGAGAAAGACTTAAGTTGTCAAGCATTTCATTTTTCTGAGTTCCACAAACAACACTCATGGAAGCAACAGCAAAGAGAGCAAATGTATTGCGTTAGCCAAATCTGCTAAAAGACCTCTTTAAAGTGTTGAAGAGAAGATTCACTCTGAGGACTATGGTGCAACAGACCCAAGCCATGGTATTTTCAATTGTCTCATAGGCATGTGAAAGCTAGACAAGGAATAATGGAGACCTGAGAAAAAGCAACTGAGTTATGGTGTGGGAAAAGAATAAAGATCATGACCTGCCAGAAGAACAAACAAATCTGTCTTGGAAGAAGTACAGCCAGAATGCTCCTTAGAAGTGAGGGTGAGTGAGAATTTGTCTCTTGTACTTTGGACATGTTGTCAGAATGTACTAGTACCAATATGATTGGAAAGGGTTGGTCAGTGAAAATAAGGAAAATAAGGAATGCTGGAGATGGAATGACACAGTGACAACAACAGTGGGCTCAAACATCAAAGCAATTGTGAGGATGGCACAAGATAGAGCAGTATTTCGTTCTGTTGTGCATAGGGTTGCCATGAGTCAAAAGCAACTGGGTGGTAACTTACGACAATAAGCTACACTCATGTGAGTACATACTACAGACTCCAACTTACTTGATTTCAAATCCAATGTACCAGCTGTGTATCACAGGACACAACAGCCTGAGATTTCCTTTATTAAAATGAGACCCTTTTTAAATCATTAAGATAATAAAAGCTAATTTCCACAGATATGTTATAGATTAAACAATATGTTGTTATTAAGTGTCATTGAGTTGGTTCTAATTCACAGCAACCCTGTATAGGGTTTTCAAGGAGCGGTTGGTGGGTTTGAACTGCCAACCTCATGGTTAGCAGTCCAGTGCTTATCATACAGCGCCACACGATACCTTAATTGGTATGTCATTGCTGTTGTTGAGTGCCTTTGAGTCAGTTCCCACTCATAGCAACCGTGTATAGGGTTTCCAAGGAGCGGCTGGTGAGTCTGAACTGCTGACCATGCAGTACAAACCAACTTTGCAGTCCAGTGCACTGATCCATAGCGCCTCACCAGGACTCCTTAAATGATATAAAGTATATAAAATCACCTCACCTACTATCTAGTACATAGGCAGACTTGTAAATGCCAGTTCTGTTCCTTGTTTCTTCTCCAAGGGTTTCTACTAAAGTTTGCTTTGTTGTTGTTGTTGTTAAGTGCCTTCGAGTCGGTTCCGACCCATAGCGACCCTGTACAGGGTTTCCGAGGGTGTAAATCTTTACGGGAGTAGAAAGCCTCATCTTTCTCACAGCATTATTAATATAGTTCCTATAGTCAGATATGAAAAGTGCTTGGAGATTATTTTAATTACACTTATAAGAGATCTTTAAGAAATAACAAAGTATATACAAAATAGTTTAAAGACTCATAAAATGATAAAATATAAGAATAAAAAAATCTCTGTCACTTTAAGACAGGTATAGTCCTGAGAAGAAAAAAGCCACCAGTGCTGATAATTTCAAAACTTTCTTCACACCTTTAAGCTGTAATGAAGGCAGGTATCATGACTATCTTATTTAACTGATATATTCTTAGCACCAAGCATAATACTCAGTATATGTAACAAATATTATTGTATATATGAATACATAAATTTATGCATGAATGTACAAATCAAATAACAATTCACTCTCCCCCACCATCGGAAAGGAACACTGGTGACATAGTGGTTAAGCGCTAGGCTGCTTATCCAAAGGTTGTTGGTTAGAAATCCTCCTGCTTCTTAACAGGAAACAGATGTGGTTCTAAAAGTATCACAGCCTGGGAAACCCTATGAGGTAGTTCTACTCTGCCCAACAGCATCACTATGAGTTGACACAGATTCATAGCAACACTTTCCCCATTAAAAAGTAAGGGACTTCAGTCTCTGGAAATCTTAAAATCTCTGCAGTGTACAATAGGGCTTCAAAAAGTTTGTGGGGAAAGTGGAATTAAAGGTAATTTAATTTTTTTCACAAACTGTTGGAAGTCCCCCCTTGTATGTCATTTGGAGGAAAATTGGTTCCCTCCCCTTCTCTTTTTAAGAATTTTTTGAGTTCCTACAAAGTCTCAAAATCTTGTGATGGGTACTACAGTGTGAAGATCTTTCATACATGAAAAAATATTGTCATGGTTTTTTTTGTTTTTTCCTCCCTAATCAGAAAACTGGTATGGCTCTGTAGGATCAGCACAGGACCTCGAACCAAAGTTCATCAGTTCAAACTCAGCAGCTGCTCCTTGAAAACCCTATACATGGTCAATAAAAGTTAGAACAGACTGGATGGCACGTAACAACAGTAATGACCAGAAAGGTAGTAATATCATGCCTTGATTGAATTCATACATTGCCCCTTTGCAGCTCTTCCCTATTTCCCTACCACACACAGTTAGATCCATCTCTTGGCTGATGCACTATCTCCTTCCTTTGGATGTTTTAAGTTTGTCCTCTTTCAAGGTCCAGCCTTGATATTATTTCCTAACAGAATATCCCTTTCTGACCATTTTTTTGGTAAAATTAATGTCTCCTACCAAAGAACTGAATCTACATCCAGACTGTAAGGAGAGTGGTGTGATCTGACTTTGTCATCTATGACACTGTTCATGGGTGAAGTGAAAACAATCCTTATTCATCTTTGCATTCCATACTCATAACATAGAGTCTGGCACAAAGCACACACAGAACATATTTACTGAATCAAACTAAATATTTTACCAACTTACTTTGTTGTTGTTATAAAAACACTTAAAATGTTCAAGGTAATTTTCAATAAGCATGTTTTAAATAAAAAGGTGAACTCCATCTTTTGTGAAAAGGTGCTAAGTAGCAAATATATACAATAGAGAAACACCTTGGACACATTAATGTTGCCAGCCAAATTTGCCAGTAAATAAGAGATACCACAGACATCTCAGAGTATTTAACTGTATGTTAGTTTGTTAGCATTAAATATTAGCATATGTAAATTCCATTCCAAATAAATGGAGCTTTGTTAAAACTTTTGGTTTAGGACTTTATGCACCACATTCATATCCCCAGAAACTATTTTCAAAACGTATTTACAAAAGGTATGAAAACTAGAGTTTATTCATCAACTCAAAAGAGTCAGCAGTGCTGGTTTCACCTTGGTGTAATAAAAGAATGAGAGTGGATATCTACTCAGCAAAGGTGTTGCAGCATTAATGATAGGGAAACTGACCTGAGAAAAACACCTGAAACCCACAACATAATCAGTAGAAAGAAGAAGGCGATATGATGTTGGGTCAGCCTGCTAGTCAATATAATGCACTCTACTTAAGAATGATCTTTTCTGGTATAAAACTCTCTTTATGTTTTTCTATGTATACTGATGAGCTGGTCTCAGTTCTCCATTATCCTTAATGAGGCTGACTCCTTGTTAGAGATCAGTGTCAAGATCTCTAAAAGAGATGGACTTTACTCACTGGAAAATGTTGAGACTTTCCGGGATCACACTGGCCAAGTTCTTAAACTTGAGAAGGGAGTGATTAAAAGTTAGCAAGTGGCTCTGTAGTGGTGAGATACAGGGTTAAGGATAATTACTAACCCAAATCCTAGGCAACATCAAATGCTAACTTCGCTGGACTAAAGAATACATAATTCCATAGTATAGGAATCATCACCCCCCTAACAACAGAAATTATTTGGATTTATAAAAACTTTTGCATTTTCATCCAAAAAGTATAGTGACTCTTATGTTCAACTCAGAATCTAAGTATGCAGAATTCAGGGAAAGAATCTCTGGAATGCTGTAACTGTTTGAATAGTTCCCATCCTGCAAATAAATACCTACATCAAAAAAAAAAAAAAAAAAGGCTGCAAATGTTACTAATTTACTACTAGTACTCAACTATAGGACTATAGGAGTCCTGTTGGGGAGGTGTGGGTTAATATGCTGGACTGCCACATCAGTTTGAATCGCAAGGTCGGTGGTTCAAGCTCACCAGTTGCTCCTAAGAGTCCTGTAAGACAGAACAGACTCGATGACACTTAATAACAACAACTCAACTGTAGTGAGTCCTGCTGTAGTGCTATAGGATAAGCATTGGACTGAAAATCGAAAGGCTGGTGGTTCAAACCCACTGGCTGCTCTTTAGAAACCCTATTCAGAGAGTCTGACTTGATGGCAATTAACAACAACACTCAACTCTAAGGACACTCTGAGCTGGAATTAACTTCATGGCAACAGGTTTAGATTTTCTGTTCTTGTTTTTTTTAAAGGCTAACAAAATACAACTTTAACAATGCAAAATATTATGACAGAAAATTTGACTCATGCCACGTCCTCTAGCTCACTAAAAAGACTCTAAAAGTCCATGAACAAAAATGTCCACGTGGCTGAAGGGAGGCAGGAGTGATCTTGAGAATGTGGTATTAAGTTAGTGCAGGTGAGCAACTGGAGTCGGGTATTTTTCACACATAAACACTAGGCATAGCAGAGGAAGTTCATCTTTCTTCCATATCCTTAAAGATGTTTGGAGATTGCTGGGCTCCCGCTGCATTAAGTCCAGTGATTAACATCTTTTTCTGAGAGACACCCCCAACCCTCCATTATGCCAGGAACAAATCCAGCACCCCTGGCTGTACTCAAGCAAAGAATTTTAGGAATGGGGAAAGGAATGGCATATTCCCTGGAGAGGTTAGTAGGAGGGGGAAGGAAAAGAGGGCACCCTTCACATCCCTGTCAATCAACTATTATTAACTATTATGCTGATGGAAAGGAATCTAACTTTACACTGGCCAGAAGCTGGCTTCCCTCCAGGTTCAACAGGATTCCCAAAGAAAAGATTGTGGTTTTATTAAGAGACCTAGCCTGCTCCTTAAAGATCTCTCTGTTAATACAATAGAGAAAGTCTTAATAGAGTATTACCCAGTATATATTTGCTCTATTTAGAAGAAAACACAGCTTTCATAACCTCAGTACACTTAAAGCAGTAATCTTAGATTTTTAAAACGAAAGGTGAGAGAAGTCAAATCAATGAAATAACTGAGAAAGTCAAAGGTCTTTTATGCAAAATATGGTAAAACTAGTTCTAGTGGTGGTGGTGGTGGCTGTGCGCCAAATTAGTTAAGTCTCATAGTGACCCTGCGTAGGATTGCCAAGGCTGTCCTGCTGTGGTGCTGCAGGATAATGTGCTGGACTGCAAGGTCGGTGGTTCAAATCCACCACCTGCTCCTCAGAAACCATACACAAATGTTGCTATGAATTGGAACCAACTCCACGATACTCAATAACAACAACAAATCTTTACGGGAGCAGAAACCCTCATCCTTCTCCCAAGAAGCTACTGGTAGACTCCAACTACTCACCCTGTGGTTAGCAGCTCAACTAGTAATCTACTCTCAAACTCTGGGAGCACAGTGGTTACAAGTCGGGCTATTAACCTTAAGATCAGCAGTTCGAAATTACCAGCCATTTTCACGTGAGAAAGATGAGGCTCTCTGCTCCCGTAAAGATTTGCAGCCTCAGAAACCCTAGACAGAGTCGCTGTGAGTCGAAACTGACTCCCTGGCACATGTCTCTACCAACACCGTATCTCCTGAACCATAGCTGTTGGTACTAAACCCAACTCACAGCCACCCTGAACAGGATTTCTGAGAAGCAGCTGGTGGGTTTGAACAGCCAACCTTATGGCTCGCAGTCCAGTGCTTATCCTACACTGCCTGTTGCTCATTATTTCTGTAGGAAGTTTGATTTGCATAAAAGCACTGCAGAGTTTGTGAGGCAGTGAATGCTCATATCATAAATTCACAATTTGGAAAGCTCTCCAGCTTATACTTCAAAAATTTTAAAGACTGACTTTAATTCTTTTTAGTTCTTTATAAGTAGTGCAGAATACAACTCGTTCAAACAAGAAAAAATGACTTGCCAGTTATAGTATATATACAATACTTGCCCTATATATATAGTATGTAGAATGGTAGCTCTCTATTATATGTTTATATCCTAGATAATTCCAAAATATGTAAATTCACTTTTAAAATAATATATTGCTAAAAATAACACCAACAATAACTGAAGATGTTTTTTGGTGGTGGTTGTGTGCCGTGGAGTCGGTTCTGACTCGTAGCAACCCTGTGAAGAGTTTCCGAGGCTATAAAGCTTTATGGGAGCAGACAGCCTCATCTTTCCCCCATGGAACGGCTGGTAGTTTTGAACTGCTGACCTTGAACTGCAGCCCAACTCATACCACTATGCTACCAGAGCTCTTGAAGATATTTATTAGATGCTAGTTATTTGCTAAGCAGTGTAAATTTCACATACATTATCTAAACTAATCTTCAAAACAATTCAGTAACATAAGTAATATTTATTATCCTCATTTCTATAGATGAGGCCCTCAAGCCCTAAAAAAATTAAATAACTTAGCTAAGTCTTATAGCTAGTAAATTGCAACATCTTCAACAAAAAGATTTAGAAAAACAAGTATAAATCAATTTTTAAAAATAATAATAAGAGGGCATTATGCATAAGAGATTCATTATACATGTCAAAAGGAATGCCATGTACAAGTTCAAATGCTTGGAAGCTTTGGACCTTGTTTGCACTCTAAGGGTGACTCTATAAATGCACTGCCCTGCAATTCTGGCTCTCCAGCTCATTGGTTAAGACCCTCTGTTATAGTATCTTAGTGCTGCTGGTTTTCAAGAACAGAAATTTATTTTGTCACATTTCTAGAGGCTAGAAGACTGATTCCAGGATATGGATCTAGGGAAAGGCTCTTAATTTATGTCAGCATCTAATACCCAGCAATGCCTGAATTTCCTGAGAGTATAGATTCTTCTGTTTTCACTGTCATAGGGCAGCACGTCTCTTCTCCCTTTATCTGCTTTTTTTTTTTT
>NW_006408628.1:832764-850658 GCF_000296735.1 Chrysochloris asiatica
TCCATCGATGCTGTCACTTGGCCAATCCATCTCGTTGGGTGTCTTCCTCTTTTTCTCTGGCCATCCACTTTACCAAACATGATCTCCTCCTCCAGCGACTGGTCCCTCCTGACAACATGCCCAATGTATGAGAGACGAAGGCTGACCATCTTGGCCTCTAAGGAGCACTCTGGTTGTACTTCTTCCAAAACAGATCTATTGGTTGTTTGGGCAGCCCATGGCACCTTCAATACTCTCCTCCAACACCATAACTCAAAAGCATCAATTCTTCTACGGTCTTCCTTATTCACTGTTCAGCTTTCACAAGCATATGAGGTCAATGAAAATACCATGGCTAGGGTCAGGGGTACCTTAGTCCTCAAGCTGACATCTTTGCTTTCAACATTTTAAAAATGTCTTTGGCCTCATTAGCATAACACAAATCCTTTTCCTAAATGGACTTCTGGTGTAACACTGTAGGATCAGCACTGGACTATGAACCACAAGGTTGGCAGTTCAAACCTACCAGCTGCTCCTCGAAAACTCTATATAGGGTTACTATGAGTCGGAATTGACTCGATTGCACTTAACAACAACAACATTATATTAGCAGGTATAGGGGTTACCATGGAAGACACATAGTCTTAGGACACAATTCAATACCATCACTGATGAAGTCTAAAGATCTCTGCCTGCATATCTTATAAAAATGAATCACAAACTTCTGCTTAACGAAAAACTAGTGGGCACTCCTGATACATCCCCCCACCACATATATCACTTCCAACTCAGCAGTAAATCCAACAAGCTCTTCTTCTACAACATGTTTGACCACTTTTTATCATCTCTCCAACTCTTGTTCTAGTTCCAACTGCCAACATCTTTCACATACATCATCTGCACAAAAATCTAATAGACCACCTTTTCAACACTACTGCTGCCTTTGCACACTCTCACAGAGTACTTAGAGTGGTCTTTCTGAGATATATGTTACTTCTTACTACTCTTCCCTCGTTTACACCACTCTAATCACTCAGGTCATCTTGCTTTTCCTCAAATACATATGTTTCAAGTTACGGATGTTGACTTACATACAATCTGTAGTTATGAACCTACTTCCATAAAACCTATCATATTAAAAAGATGAGACACATACAATGAATCATAATAACCTAATAATGAGTATGACTTTGTGACAGACATAAAAACATTATTGCTGTTTATATATATTTTTGGTTTATATAGGAATATTTACTTTTTATGCATAAAGTGGCATGGGTTACCAAAAGAACCAACATATCTGTGTTGGAAGAAGTGCAGCCAGAATGCTCCTTGGAGGCCAGGATGGCCAAACTTTGTCTCATATTTGGACATATTGCCAGGAGGGACCAGTCGCTGGAGAAGGATATCATGTTTGGTAAGGTCAGAGAAAAAGAGGAAGACCCCCAACGAGATGGATTGGCCAGGTGGCAGCATCAATACACTCAAGCATGGCAACAAATATGAGGTTGGCTTAGGATTGGGCAATGCTTCATTCTGTTGTGCACAGGGTCGCTATGAGTCATTGACGACTCAATGGCACCTAACAACAACAACATACATAAAAAGGTACACTATATACTATATTCAAAGACAAACATTTGACTAACTGATGTTAGACACAAACCACACCTAAGTATTCCAACTAATGTACATATTTGACTCAAAGACAGACTTAGGAATAGAACTCCTTCATTCTGGGACTGCCTATACAATTAATATGTAAAGTATTATATTTCTAAAAAGGATACTAATAATCTTGACTTAGTAAACCTAATTAAATTTTATGTAGTAAAAGTTATAATTTCCACTCTCTTACCTCCAATATTATTTGTAACCATTAATGTGTTTGACATTGACAACCTCTATTCTGCAAAGAGGAGATAAGGAAGGAATTGAATGAAATGTTAATACAGATAAAGTATATAAGTCCTGATGAAGCTCTGTAGGATAAGTACTAGACTGCTAACCAACAGGCTGGCAGTTCAAGTCACTAGCAGCTTCTTGGAAACCCTATACAGGGTCTCCATGAGTCAGAACCAACTCCATGGCAGTTAACAGCAACAGTTAATAACATGTAGGCAAAAACCTAGCATCTATTCCCCACTGATGTTCTTGTGAGATGAAATCCTTATAGCACAGTAAAGAGGACCTAAAAGTGATGGAACTGTATTTCCATACAAATGAAATTCTAGAAAAGAGAGTATGGTCAGAAACTGATCAAGAGGCACTTCCTGATACGCTGGGCACTAGCAGAGATTCTTTAAGGCACAGAGTTGGGGAGAGAGTACTGACCAAAAGAAAAAAAAACAAAAAACCAGAAGCCACATACACCATCCTAGATACATCTTAGTAGTAGTGACAAAGTCTTTGCCAATGAACACCCTGAGATTTAGATGTGTACATTTGGGAGCCAGGGAATAATAGCAGACAGTATTGAGTAGTGAAAGCTGAGGAAGCTTCTTGTTGTTGTTATGTGCCGTGGAGTCAGTTCCAACTCATAGCGACTCTGTATAGGGTTTCCGAGGCTGTAAATCTTTACATGAGCAGAAAGACTCATCTTTCTCCTGCAGAATAGCTGGTAGCTTCGAACTGCTGACCGTGAGATTAGCAGCCCGCTTCATAACCACTACGCTACCAGAGCTCATCTAGACATATGTTAAAAGATGGTGGGGTCCCAGGTATTATAGGAACTCTATGAATATGACTAGTTTCCAGTGTCAGTGGGGCTGGTAGTGAGGAACCAATGCAAACTTAATTTGCTCAGTAATGTATATGCCACAGGCTGGTGAGGTCTAGAAAATCTAGGCCTTGTCTATAGGTGAAGTTGGTTTGTTTTATTCTAAGTCTCCTGTTGCTGTTGTTGTTAAGTGTTGTCGGTTCCAACCCATAACAATAGTGTATAGAGTTTCCAAGGAAAAGCTGGTGAGTTTGAACCGCCAACCTTGTGGTTCAAACCGACTTTGCAGTCCAGCGCGTTAACCCACAGCACCACACCAGGACTAAGTCTCTTGTTGTTGTTGTTCTTAAGTGCCGTGGAGTTGATTCTGACCCATAGTGACCTTGTATAGGGTTTCCAAGGAGCAACTCGTGAGCTGGAAGTTCAAAGAACTTTGAAGTCTGATGCATTAGCCCACAGCGCCACACCATGATGCCAAGTCTCCTAGTGGAGACCAAATAAATATGGCCTTTTGTGTCACTAATGACAGTCTCATTTCCTTTGCTTTTCATACTGTTATGTGATACTCTAGCAAAACATTGTTTTTAAGTGCCATCAAGGTGGTTCCGACTCCTAGCGAGCCTGTATAGGTTTTCCAAGGAGTGGATGGTGGGTTTGAACTGCGGATCTTGAGGTTATCAGTCCAATATCCTACAGAATCAAACCAGGACATAGACAGATCAAAATGATACAAAGAAATTATTTTACATCACACTCTATTTTCATCAAGAAATAAGCCAATTTAAGAAGCAAAGTTTTGAAAACATATATTCTGCACTTCAATATGTAAAATGAAATTGTCTAAATATTTCAGAAGAATAATTTATACTTACAGAAAACCAATCTTACTCTTTTTTATCTCCCTAGATAATTCTAATGTATCATTGCGTAAATGAAGGCAGTTGAATAATGTCCAAGAAGAAATATTATCAAGAGCCAGTTTCTCATGAAAAAGAAAACAATTCTAGGATTTTAATATTAACATGGTTCATACACCAAATATCATACGTCAAATATGAAGAGACTGAGTTCACTCTGATTTTCAATACTGTCTTCCCAAGAAGGAATAATGAATGGTGTTGTAAAAGACATTAGTTAAGGTTATAAAAACCACATATCCACACAAGCACAACAACATATTACTTTAAGTAAGAAGATGTATACACCTGTTTGTAAATAAATACACATGTCATACAGATGAAATGTACAATGATAAAAGAAGAAAAGGAGAAATCTGACTATATAATTTGGCTGGATATAAAATCTTAGGAAAAAAAAACCCCAACAGATTGGAGAGATGCAAGGCATAATTATCAAACCTGTGGATGACACAGAACTGACAAGGGTACCTGATCCTCTGAATAGCTGACTTTGGATTACAGAAGTCACCTGAGGAATCACTGAAGGAATTATGGATGTTTGACCAGGAAAAGAATTACAGGGAAATGTAAATACAAACGCTCAAGGTTAGATAAGGAGGCTGTGGCACCAAAGGTGATTTTGCATGAAAGATTTGAGCTAAATAACAGAACTAATACCATTCTCTACCATCACCACCACCACAACCCTACTTCACATCACCATCAATTATTGCTCGAATCCCATCTCCAACAGTTCCTCTATGTCCTCGCTTGCAATTTCCAATCTATTCTCTAGAAACCAGTTAAAGCTATTTTTTATAAACAGTAACCATTTTAGGGTATAATTATGGTCACATTTAAATGTTTATGTAAAATATAAATGGCTAAAATACTTTCCTGGGTTCCTGGTGTGGCACTGTGGGTTAATGCGTTGTACTACTAAGACGGTTTGAACAGCAAGGTCAATCGTTCAAGCTCACCAACTGCTCCTTGGGAACCCTATTAAGGGTTCTGATTCAATGACATTTCACAACAACAGCAACATGCTTGCTTGTCCCCAGGAGTGGTGGTGGTGGTTGTGTGCCACTGAATCAGTTCTGACTCACAGTGACCCTGTATAGGGTTTCCAAAGCTGTAAATCTTTATGGGAGCAGAAAGTCTTATCTTACTCCCATGGAGAGACTGGTAGATTTGAACTGCTGACTTGTGGTTAGCAGCCCAGCTCATAATCCACTATGCTACACTACACTACACTACGCTACCAGAGCTAAGGAGTCCTGGTGTGGCGGTGTGGGTTAATGGGCCAGACTGCAAAGCCGTTTGAAGTGCAAGGTCGGTGGTTCAAGATCACTAGCTGCTCCTCGGAAGCCCTATACAGAGTTGCTATGGGTTGGGATTGACGCGACAGCACTTAACGACAACAAACCAGAGCTAAATATCGTAGCCATGGAGAGACATCATCCTTGGTCAAGTAGCTGGTCAGTGAAAAGAGGAAGATTCTCAATGAAATGGATTGACACAATGATTGCAACAATGGGCTCAAACAGCAACAACAGTGAGGCCTGCACAGGACCAAGGCATGCTTCACTCTGCTGTACACAGTATCTCTATGAGTCAGGACTAACATAAAGGAGACTAACAGTAACAACAACTACCCAGAGAAGTGATAAGCACTGATCAGTTTGCTACTCCCAAGTGTCTTTTAAAATTTGGAAATGCTGGCTCCCTCTCTGATCATAAGTTCCTGATTCCCTGTTCAAGTCACAATGATGTGAGGATCCCATTTTCCATGCTACTAAGTTCAAGCAAAGGTGTGGTCCACCTGACTTTCTCCTATGCTGTATGCTGCCACTACTAGTGCATCTGGGTACAAACACTGATGAGAGCATCTACACAATGTTCTACCATCAGCCACAGGAGTTTGATTTTTTCTATCCTCTTACCTATGAGTTGGATCAGCCTGAGTTCCCCTATTCTGTCTTTAAGTAAATTTTTCCTCAAGGTAATTTTATTTCTGAATTTAATTGCCCTCACAGAGACCAGGTCACATAGTTTCATCTTAACAGAGACTGGGTCACATAACTCCATCCTGACAGAAAGCATGAATTCTGTTTCTCCCAGAAGGTCTAGGCCATTTTATGCCCAGAAGGTCTTGGATAACTCATCCTCCTCCCTAAGCATCAACTTTATAGAGAAAATCACACCTGAATTTCTACGAAGTAGCAGATTTTTATTATTAAGTTAGTTTACTTCTGCTCTTAGACAATGACTGTGGCCTTGTTATATATTTCATTAACTAAGAAAGTCATTTAAGTAACATAGAGAATCAGACTTTTTAGATTTAAAAACCTGGCCCCTTCCTAAAAACAAAAACAATGAAACCCATAAATCAAATTCTGCCAAGTCAGTGTTCAAAATTCTTTGAATACTTGTTCACTGCATTCAGGATAGTCATCTAATTTCTTCCCATGGTCTGCAAGAAGCTGTGTATCATTCAGTTCCTTTTTACCTCTCCAGCTATGTCATGTACCCCCTTCACCTCACAGAAGAGTAAGCTCACCCATCATCTAAAAGAATTTTTAAAACCCTAGTTTTCTCCTATCTTGGGGACTTTGTACAGTCTCCCAGACTCTCTTGCTGTCTGAGAATCCCCTTCCTCACTTACACTTGAGCTGAAATTTCACTGCATCTAAATATTCAATGGAGTCCTGGTGTGGTGCTGTAGGATAAAACACTGGACCACAAGGTCAGTTTGAACCATAAACTTGGCAGTTCAAACTCACCAGCCACTCTTCACATACCCTATACAGCATCGCTATTAGTCGAAACCAACTAGAGAAAACTTAACAGCAACAAGCAACAAACATTCACTATAAACTAAAACACTAATGATGAAAACATCCTGCTCTTTTTCCTCCCATCATCATGAATCATTCATTACTACACATTCATCGATGTGTTTACATTTTCAACACCTTCCCCTTTACTGGTCTGTAAACGCAACAAGGGCAGGACTCTGTCTGTTTTCTTTATTACTGTTTATCAAACACAGTGCGTGGTACATAGTAAGCAACCAGAAAGTATTTTATTAAATAATTCAAAGAAAAACTAGCAGTGCCCAATTATAGAACTTCCAGCGTACATCTGGAAAGAAATCACTGCTCATTAGAAGTTCCTTGGGAAGTATTACTAAGTTATGAACAAATGCCAACTACATGACCTCTTATTTTCTATTTCTGCTAGTAATATTTTCTAAGCTAGAGTATACTACGTGGATCCTAAGAAATAAAGTTATTATAATCTAGGAAGTTAGGAAAAGTTTACAGAAAAAATTATCTGAGATAGAACTAAACAGGAATGTTTGCTTGAAATGGTCCAAGCTAGAGAGAATTTTGTTACTGTTGTTAAGTACCATTGAGTCGGTTCCGACTCACAGCAACCTTGTATAAGGTTACCAAGGAGAAATGAACAAAGGAAATGCAAAAAGGGAAATGAGAACATCTTGTATGAGAAGATCAACCAGACTGCATATCAGAAAGGCATCGAATAACAGGTTAAGCAGGGATGATAAGGAAATTTTACAAAACATTCGGAGCTCTAATTTCCATCTCTGGTCAGAACACTGATAAAATTCGGTACATTCATCTACATGTGTTGAATAAAGGGAATATTAGAGACAAAGCCACTAAGGGACTACTAACTTAAAGAATTTTGAAGCTTGAAGTAGAAGAAGCAGAGTGATATTCTGCATATTTAACAATGACGTAAATTGGTACACAGCTGAAAGACTGCAGTTCCCACAATCAACAGGAAGAGAGAGCTGGCAACGGCAAAGCATAGTTTCAGGGGCCTGTAACGGTACTCAACTTTTGCTAAGTTAGCAAGACTGCCCCAAGAGCACAAATTTGTACTTAAACATAGAACAACTAAAGGAAATAGAAGAAATGATCAAAAGAAAAGAGATGAACAAAAGCTTTCAAAGGGCATTTCCCGAAAACAAAGTAAAGTAATATAGTGAAGTATGAAAAGACTGGCACTTAGAAAACCATACGGGAAGAACAAGATCCACATTTCCCACACTGAAAGAATTAAAGAAAAGGATGAGCCTCAAGTTGCAATACTAAAGGGTTCTCTGTGCAATATACTGAACAATACTGTTGTTGTTGTTAAGTGCCGCAGAGTCGACTCCGACCCATAGTGACCCTGTATAGGGTTTCAGAGGAGCAGCTGGTGAGCCGGAACCACCAACCTTGCAGTTCAAATGGCTTTGCAGTCTGGCACATTAACCCACAGTGCCACACCAGAGCAATATAGGAAGCAGCAAAAGAAAATGGAAGGAATAGAGAGTCACTGTATGAAAAGATTTGTCAGCATTCAGCCATTTCAGGAAGTAGCATAAGATCAAGAACCAATGGTAATGAAGGACTAAATTCAAGTTGCACTCAAGGCACTGGCGAAAAAACAAAGCTCCAGGAATTAATGGAATACAGATTGAGATATATCTCAACAAATGAGTGCAATTCTGGAAGCACTCACTCATGTACGCCAAACAATTTGGAAGACAGCTACTGGGACAACTGGGTGGAAAAGATGCATACTATGCCCATTACAAAAAAGGTGATCCAACAGAAGCGAAGATTATTGAACAGTATTATTAATATAACATGGATATAAAACTTAATTGAAGACCATTTTAAAATGGTAACTGAAGAAAGTCAAACTGGTTTCAAAAGAGGATGTAGAATGAGGGATACCATTAATGATCATGGCAGAAGACAAGATGCGTACCTGTGCTTTACTGACCATTTAAAGGCATTCGGCATTGTAGATCAAAATAAATTATAGATACCATTACAAAACAGGAATTGCAGGACACTTAATCGTGCTAGGTGGAACCTGTAAATTGACCAAGACACAGTTGTTCAAACAGAACAAGAGGATAATGCCTGGTTTACAATCAGAAAAGGTATGCATCAGGGCTGTATACTCTCACCATAGTTATGCTGAGCAAAAAATCAAGAAGCTGGATGATACAAAGAAAACATGGCATCATAATTGTAGAAAGATTCATTAGGACACTGAGATATGCAGATGATGCAACCTTGCTTCAGAAAAGTGATGAGAATTTGAAGCAGTTACTGATGAAGATCAAAGACCACCGTCTTCACTAAGGATTACATCTCAACAAAAAAACAAAAATCTTCACAATAGGACCAGTAAGTAACATCATGACAAACAGAAAAGACTGAATTTGCTGAAGACTTCATTTTAGTTAGGTCTATAATCAACACCTGTGGAAGCAGCAGTGAAGGAATCAAATTACATACTGCACTGGACAAATATGCTGCAAAAGAGCTCTTGAAGGTATTAGAAGAAATCAGTTTGGAGATGAAAATCTGATTCAAGCCATGGCATTTTCAACCACCTCATATGCATGTCAAAGATGGAGAAAGAATGAGGAAATCCAAAGAAAAGTGGATGTATTTGAATGATGGTGTTGGCAAAGAATATCTAATATACCACGGGCTGCCAGAGAACTAACAAGTCTTTCGTGGAAGACATACAGCAAGAATGCTCCTTAGAAGCAAGTATGGCAAGAGTTTTATCTCATGGACTTTGGATATGTTATCAAGAGGAAATTGACACTAGAGAAGGACAGCATGTTTGGTAAAATAAAGAGACAGGCCCTCAACAAGATGGACTGATACAGTGGCAGCAACAACGGGCTGCAATAGTAACAGTTATGAATGGCACAGGATCAGACAGTTAGATATGTTGCTCTGAGCCAGAATTAACTCAGTATTTCTTAACAACAATAACAACAAATATGTATGTGTATATATGTGGGTATGTCAAAAAGTATTGCTACAAATCATTTTTTTGTAAGTACTGTAGAATTGGTTCCCACTCATAGCAACCCTACTTAGCATTTCCAAGGAGCGGTTGGTGGGTTTGAACTACCAACTTTGCAGTTAACAGCCCAGTGCTTATCCTACAGCATTATACCAGAACTCCAAAATTCACAGAAACTTAAATTAAAAAATAAAAATATCAAAATGTGAAGATGTTTCTTGACATATCCTCCATCTAGGTCTTTACATTTCTGCAGGCAGTGTTTTCATTACTGGTGTGGGTGGCACTGTAGTTTAAATACTGGACTGTTAAACTAAAGGTCAACAGTTCAAACCAACCAACTACTCCTCAGAATGCAGGGTCACTATGCAGCATAACCGACTCAATAGCAACCCTTTGCTGAAGAATTCTCTACTCATCACTTTATATCACATTAAAACATCAGTTTTGGCATCCTTGAGGGACTCAAATTATGATCCTTTAAAAGGTTCTTTTGAGTTTGAGGTACAAAAAGAAGTCTGAAGGGGCAAGATGGGTGCTATAGGATGTATGTAAGATTCCTCAATGAAATACTCATAGGACAGTCCTGGCTACCCACTACTCATCACAGAATGAGCAGGTGCATTACTGTGATGGAAAAATAAATTCCTCAACACAACCTTTGTAAAGTTTTTCTCACCAATGTAGTTTTTTATTTTCTTAAAACTTGTTCATTATAAGCACACATGATTACCATGTGTCCTTTGAAAAAATCTATCTATCAAGATTACCCTTAGGAATCCCACACATACAAAAACAACAACAACCAGAAAACAGTCACCAAAACCTTGTAAGCTGATGTCTGCCTTACACTGAACTGGCCCAGCAGAAATCCCCTTGGAAGACAACATTCATATTGGACTTTCTGAAGGCACCCTAAGGAAATTACGTGTACAACTGAGAGAAGCTGTCTGCAGCCATCTACTGAGTGTAGAGACTTGTTTAAACAAGCTTTGTTTGGGATAAACTTGTGTCTGAATGAACTGGAACCCTACTAGCAGTGCTTTTAAAATTATCCTTATATTAACTGTACTCAGAAAATCCCAGAAGCTATGATCACCTCTATCATTTTACATCTTTGGTTATAGACCTTCACTGTGTATCAAAATTATGGAAGGAAATGAAAAATAATTACAGATATCTGAGCCATACCCCCAAAGATTTTTATTAAATTTATCAGTTGGTCTATGGTAGGACCAAAGCTTTGGTGTATTTTAAACAGTCCCAGATGATTCTCAAGTGCAGCCAAAGTTAAGAATCACTGATTTATATATGTTACTTAAGAAATAAGACATAGTGGAGTACTGGAACTATAATAAAATCTCACGCAGAACCAAGGAGGTGTCAGCATCTAATATTACATAACCTAGAAATATTTAAAGACATTAAATGTTATTAGGTAGTCATCATTTTAATGATTAACATTTAACCTAGCACAAAATGCTGACCATCAATCAATGGTCTAAACAGTCAATCCTAAAACTGGCCCTCCCATCACACTACCTTAACTGCACAACTAGCATTGCCTTTATTTCTTACCCTGAAGAAAGCAGAAGACCTCAAAGCCAAATATAAAAATCAACTATTCTGACAGATAGATTTTATATATAATCTATACAAAAAATGAACAGAGAACAGGGGGAAAAATAGGATCTTCCAACACGACAGGTGATGGACAAAGTGTCTCCAAAGCAAGCACTCTCTCATTCTGTCCTGGTTAAAACCAGTTTGTCTAGGGATTGGCTCAGCAGCTCCAGTTCCAGCTTTTCCAGCCTTCCAAGGTGCTGACGTGACCTCAGTCATCTGTTGCGGGAGCTGGATCCAACTAACACAAGACAACACGTGTAGGCACTTGTTTCTCCATTATCCAGTGCTTTCAAGGGCATCAGAGAAGAAGGGAGTCTGTCACCTGTTCCAACCTTGCCATCGAAATGGGCTTACAGCCAATGCTTAACCCACTGAACCATATACTATTCTTAAAATTTAGTTTTAATTATTAGTCCTTAAATGCTGCCAAAGGTTATGAGGCAGATGAGTATAAAGGATCAACAGTTGGGCTGACCCAAGGAAGACAACAAGATATAAATCCAAATAATATTATCTAGTGGAACTATACAATTTTAGAGAAGAGGAACATCTAGCATACCAATATGTTAACTCATCTACTGATGACGACCTGAACACTTGCTTACTCAGGAACCCTGCCTGAGAAAAGCCAGCCAGACTTCTGTCTTCCTTCCTCCGTCCCTCCATCTCTCTTTCTTTTTCTCCCTTTCTTTCTTCCTTCATTTTACTGTTCAAAGATAAGTGAAGAAAATGATTTTAAGTTACTTTATTTGATGTAAATAATACATACCTAGTTTGTTTTGTTCTGTTATAAACAAAATCACCATGAGTTGGAACCAATTCTATGGCAACTAACAGCAAGGACATGTCAGGTGCCTGATTGTGTCCACGTAGAGTGGAGTGGAAATGCTATTCCAGGGTCACATCTCATCTGTTTTTGGAGGAAAGGGATTCTACCTTATAAGCAGTATCAACTGTAACTTGATCATAAAAACTAAAAACCAAAGCCACTGCTATAGAGTAGATGCAGACTCATATAAATCTTTAACACTGAATTGTAACTGAGGCACTGTAGGATAAGCACTGGACTGCAAGGTCGGTTTGAACTGCAAGGTTGAAGTTCACACTCACCAGCCGCTCCTTGGAAACCCCACGTTCAGGGTTTCTATGAGAGAGGGAACTGACACAACAGCCCTTAGCCACAGCAACAGGATTTCCAATGCTAGAAATACTTATGGGAGCAGACTGCCTCATCTTTCTCCCACAGAGCACAAAGTGGGTTAGAACCGATAAAGCTAACAGCCAATGCTTAACCCACTTACACCACATTTATCCTTAAAATTTAGTATTTATGAGAAATGTGTTAAAAAGACTCTGAGATCAAAATCAGAACGTGTGACGAATTTCATCTCCTCTCCTGGACCAATTTACCACTGAAGATATGCAAATGTGTGAGCCATCTTCCTCTGCCTGTAACTGGCTCCTCATTTTATAGCTGTTGTTGTTCAATGCCGTTGAGTTGGTTCCAACTCATAGCAACCCTGCATAGGTTTTCCAAGGAGTGGCTGGTGAGTGTGAACCACTTACCTTGCATTTCAAACCTACCTTGGGTCCAGTGCATTATCCCACAGTGCCACACTATTAAAATCTACATAGAGACTAAATATAATATAAATTATTTCTATCACTCCAAAGTAAATTTCTAAAACTCAGGGACATAAACTAGGTAATATCAACCCTTAGTCTGACATATAATACTTACAGTTCTCAAGAAACTCTCCTTCTCCACCAAACAAAACAATAAAAAAAAAAAAAATTCAGCCTAAAGATGCTAAGGAAAATGGAAGAAATGAGGAAGAGCTGAACAGAAAATTTCAAAGGGCAGCTTGAGAAAACAAAGTATGATCATGAAATGTGCAAGGACCTGGAGTTAGAAAATCAAAAGGGAAGAACACACTTAGCATTTTTCAAGCTGAAAGGACTGAGGAAAAAAGTTCAAAACTTCAAGTTGCAATATTGAAGGATTCTATGTGCAAAATATGAGTCCTAGTACAGTGTTGAATAAAAAGCACTAGGCTACTAACCATGAGGTTGGTGGCTGAAGTCTACCTGTCCCTCCTTGGAAACCCTATACAGGGTCACTATGAGTCAAAACTGAATTGGCAGTATTTAACAACAGCAACAAGGGCAAAACACAGAATGATGCAGAAAGCAACCAAAGAAGATGGAAGGAATACACAGAATCACTGTACAATAAAGAAATGTTCGACGTTCAACCATTTCAGAATGTAGCATATGATCAAGAACTGATGGCACTGAATGAAGAAGTCAAGTAGTACTGAAGACACTGGGAAAAAACTAGGCTCCCTGAAATGACAGAATACAAACTGAAATCTCTTTACAAACTGATACAGCCCTAGAGGTGCTCACTTGTCTACACAAAAAAATTTGGAAGACTTGGTCAACAGATTGAAAAACGTCCATATTTGTGTCCATTCCAAAGAGAGGTGGCTCAACAGAATGCAAATATCATCAAACTATACCATTAATATGATATGCAAATAAAATTTTGCTGAAGATAATTCAAAAACATTTGCAGCAGTACATCAACAGGGAGTTACCAGAAATCCAGTCAGATTCAGAAAAGGATGTGGAACTAGGGATATCGTTGCTGACATCAGTTAGATCTTGTCTGAAAGCAGATACAAGAGAGATGTTTACTTGTGGTTTATTTAACTGTGTGGACTGTAACAGACTATGGATAATATCGTGAAGAATGGGTATTCCAGAGTTCTTAATTGTGTTCATGAATAACTTGTATATTAGACCAAGAGAATATTAAAAGAATCAGTGGATCCTGAATGGTTCAAAATCAAGAAAGGTGTAAATTAGGGTAGTATTCTTTCACCATATACCTATTTAATCTGTACACTGAGCAAATAACTTGTGAAGCTGGATTATATGAAGACGAATGTGGCACAAGAATGGAAAAAGAATCAATAAACGCCCGGGAAAAGCAAAAGAAAAAAACCTGCCTAATGCAAAGGAAAAAGAACCAAAAAAACTACTGACAAAGATCAAGACTACAGTCTTCAGTAAAAACTGCATCTCAATATAAAGAAAGCAAAAACACTCACAATTGGACCAATAAATAACATCAGGATAAATGGAGAAAAGATTGACTAAGATTTCACTTTGCTTGGATCCACAATCAATGTTCATGGAAACAGCAATCAATAAATCAAATGAGGCACTGCAGTAGGCAAATATGCTGCAAAAGACCTCTTTAAAGTGTTAAAGAGCAAAAATATCAATTTGAGAACTAAAGTGTGCTTGATCCAAGCCATGGTATTTTCAATCACCTCATATGAAGGTGAAAGTTGGACAATGAATAAGAAGACTGGAGAAGCATTGTTGCATTTGAATTATGGTGTTGGAGAAGAACAAACAAATCTATCTTACAAGAAGTACAGCCAGAATGCTCCTTAGAAGTGAAGATGGTGCAACTTCATCTCTCATACTTCACACATGTTATCAGGAGGGACCAGTCCTTGAAGATGGACATCATGCATGGTAAAGTGGAGGTCAACGAAAAAGATGAAATCCCCCAATGAGATGGATTGACACAGTCACAGCAGCTATGAGCAAAAGGAGAGAATGGTAACTGCCACTTGGAATTCTATAGGCAGGAAATAGGCCAAAGAAGCTACATCTGTTGTACTCCAAGGGGCAGAGGGAGAGAACTATGCTTGAAGCTCTTGGGAGAAACATGGGAAACAAAGGTACCTAGGAATCAAAGGGTTGGGTCATGGGCTCTGGGGTTTCAAAGGGTGGGGCCACAGTCTGCTGATCTCTTGAATCTTCAAAGAATTAGGTTACAGACTCCTAGGTTTCAATGATGCCAACTTGATTCCACAGTGTGTAACTGCTGTTAAGCAAAAGAACAGAGCCTGCTGCAGCAAAGTGGGTAGGGTTGTGACTAAAATAAACTAGGAAACTTGGGTTGCCCAAAGCCGAGGAAACACAGTTGTCACAATGGCTGGCAGGCAAAGCTGAGATGCCTTAACCTAGAATCCAAAAAGCAAGGACAACAATCAGAATGTGGACGGCACAGCCATTACCTAGATGATCTCAGAAAATACAAGGTTGTTTTCAAGCCTTGTAAGCTAATATAAATTGTTCTGTAGGGTTTGGGACTTGCTTGGTAGCCATTATGCTTTCTTTCACCTCAATTTCTGCCATTTGTAATAGAAATGTCTCCTTTGTGCGTATTCTACCTCTGTATTTGCAACTTAGATTTCATAGGTTCTCAGATGCAGAAGAATTTTGCTCTGGGATGGCATATTGCCTAAAGTCTCACCCATATTTGATTTAGATTATTCAGAAGATCTTATTTTAGACTTTGATTATTAGACATTAATGAATGAAGACCAAAAGAGCTGTAGGATGACATCAGAACATCATATAGGAAGAAAACAAAAAACCACTAAAAAGAAAGAAAAGACAAAAATAGTTTTTAGAAGAGACTGAAATTTTTCCTCCAGTTTAAAGATACTAAAGAAAATGGAAGAAATGAGGAAGTAAAGAGCTGAACAGAAAATTTCAAAGGGCAGCTAGAGAAAACAAAGTCAAGTATTATAATGAAATGTGTAAAGACCTGAAGTTAGAAAACCAGAAGGGAAGAACACAGCATTTCTCAAGCTGAAAGTCTGAATGACATAATGTGTTTTGCATGTGGCAAGGACTTGAATCTTGGGGAGCCAAAGGATGGAATGCTATGGAACGGATCATAGGTAAACCAGTATTCTCAGCAGTGTGTGGCTGTAACGTCTCGTAAACCCTAATCTCTAATGTGAAGGAGGCAGGGTCCGTGTGGAGTCACAGTGCATAGTTACACCCCATTTCAGTTAAAATGTGCAGATTGTGCGTTACTACGTCTAGGAAGAAATGCATGAAAGTGCTAATGGTAACCGCCTCTGAACTCTTTTTACTTTCTTTTCTGTATCTTTCCCTAATGGCGTTTTTTTTTTTTTGTTTTGTTTTGTTTTTAATGGGAAAGTACTTGTTTATTACTTACCTTCCATCAAAAAATTTGAAATTAAAAAGAATGAAAATATTTATACTCGGTTAAATGCTGATGCAAAGTCGGTATTGACTCACGGTGACTCTTACAGGTGACTCTCTAAATCTTTGCAGAAGCAGAAAATCTCATCTTTCTCCCACAGAGCAGCTGGTGGGCTTGAACTGCCAACCTTGTGGACCACAGCCCAGCATTTAACCTACAGCGCCACTGTGCTCCCACAGACTATTTTAGAAGTTTTATTTACATTCTGAAAAAGTATGTAGATCATGTAGAACTTTACATCTGTCAAATACCCGTTGGGATTTCTTACTAATAATCATATAATTAATTTACTAATTTAACCTAGTACTAATTGTACAACTCAATCTAACTACGTAGAATAGCTTAAAAATGACTTAGCTATGTAATTCCAGTACCAAAAGATACAATGTTATCATTTATTTAAGATTATTAAATTATAGCAGTAAATGTTTAATGCAGAATAAGTTTTTTTCCTTTTTAATTAAACAAGAAAGGCTTTGCCTATAAACACAAAACATCCTTTACTCAGAACATGTTATAATTTCCTCATTAAATATAAAGGAAAAAGAAATGTTGAGTAAGAGAAGCATATATTAATGTCAGTTTTGCTACTTAGCTAAGTAACCCTCAGCACACTTTATTAGTCTCTCCAACATTTAATTTTACATCTTTAAAATGGGAGTATTATTGGAACCTAGTCTGTTGTACCTTAATCAGGTAGCTGTTGGTTGCCACTGAGCTGATTCCAATTCAGACTCACACTGACCCCATTTGACAGAGTAGAATTACCCATAAGGTTTCCTACGCTAAAATCTTTACTAAAGCAGATCACCAGATTTGTCTCCATCAGATCACCAGATTTTTTTGACTGTTCAAACCGCCACTAGGGTTCCTTATTATAAGATTAAACAAGATATAACAAATCTATTGTACCAGGCAAAATGTGAAAACTTCATAAATGGTATTTATTATTAAGTAATACGGTCTCTATGAGTCGGTGCCGACTCAATGGCACCTAACAACAACAACAAATTATTAAGTAATAAAGGAGCTTTGGTAGCGTAATAGATAATACATTGGGCTGCTAACCACAAGGTCAGCAGTTAAAGTCCACCAGGCATTTCAAGGAAGAAAGATGAGTCTTTCTAATCCCGTAAAGATTTACAGCCTTGGAAAACCTATACAGGGTCGCTATGAGTTGGAATCAACTCCATAGCACACCACCACCACCACCACCATTATTATATAATAAGTGATAAAGTAGAGGGTCAGTGAAAACGAGGAAGACTTTCAACAAAATAGACTGGCACAGAGATTGTAACACTGGGCTCAAACATAAGGACATGTGAGGCTGGCAGTGACATGTGACCAAGCAGTGTATAGGACCTTAGTTGGAATCTTGAGCCCCATCCAGAACCTTATAAGGTGGGACATTCCCACTAGAAAGGACAAGCAGACAAGCCTAGAATAGTTAGAGTGACAGAAGACACATCCTCAATGAAACATCATAAGGAAAAAACCAAAACAAAAATGGCAGTATGACTGGCTACCACAAGAATAAGCAAGTTGTTCGCCAGGAAGCCATCAAGGCAAGGAATCAAGTTCCTTCAGAATAATCCCCCGTCTAAAACTGAAACTGGAGAAGGATATCATGTTTGGTAGGGTGGAGGGTCAGAGAAAAAGAGGAAGACCCCCAGCAAGATGGATTGGCAAAGTGGCAGCATCAATGGGCTCA
>NW_006408628.1:851748-853067 GCF_000296735.1 Chrysochloris asiatica
TAAAATGAATAGAGAGAAATACTGTTAACTGATGGTACATGGAGGGGATTATAACATTGTAATGAAACAAAGTATATGATTTGTTGAAAGTAAAAGTAATGATTTGCCCTGTAAACTTTCACTCAATTCACAATAAAAACTAAAAAAGAAAAAAAAAAAAGCAAAGTGCATACAGTTCTTGCCCATTAAATACAGTACAAACAAAAACAGGCCAAGGAAATTACCAATTTGTCAAGACAAGTTCAGGGGTTGTTTTTATATCTTCTTTGTTTGTGTGCAACATACAAGCAATATGAAATTTTAAAACACTGTAAAATGTCTGTCTCCTAATAGTTCAGTACTTCATCATCAGAAAATAATACAAAAAATGCAAAAAGAAATGTCCACAGCATATTTTTTAAAAAAGCGTTTTAATACAACTACATCTACTATTTAAAGGTAGTGGGCCTTGTATCGAAGCTATACAAAAATACACTGTTGATGTAACTAGTAATCAAATATTCCTTTCTTCTTTCTGTCACACACTCAACTCTACCGGAAGAAGAAACAAAATAGAAAAAAAAAAACAAAACAGTGCTTCCTCAGCATTTCTCTGTAGCTCTACAGCAAGATCCTAAGCAAAAAGAAGAGCATGCTTGAAGGTACCATGATGAAAGCAAGTAAGATAAAACAGCAAAGAAAAGCATCTATTTTATATCCTAGAATAGTGTGGGATATGATTAAGGTACATAAGATAGGATGGAGGCAATGAAATCATTGCAGACTGAAGTCCTACAGTGGAGACAGTCACAATAACGATACTAACATAACAACCACATGGCACTATAGGATCAACACTGGGCTGTGAACCACAAGGTTAGCAGTTCAAACCACCAGCTGCCCCTTGGAAACACTATGCAGACTCACTATGAGTAGGAACCAACTCCATGGCACTGAACAACAACGCGATTTAGGGAATTGAAACAATTCTAACTGTCCTATCAAATGTTAAGTATTATCACTTCTGTTTATGTAGATAAGTAAACTGAGACTCAGCGATAACAATTTATTCATAGACGTTACATTTGAATAGTCAATAGCTGGTTAATCTTTTGGGTGAACAACGATAGAGTTTGATAAATGATGACAGACAGATAGATTCAGCTAAATGCATATCATAGAGATGATGGAAAGACTCGATATGAACTTCAGGCTGACAGACACCAAAATTTGAATGTGTAGCTTAATGAAACAATCATAAAGAGTAAACAAAAATATTTTATTAATGTTTATAAATAACCTGATTTATAAATAGACTAAAAAAGTACTGCTGTGGCGCT
>NW_006408628.1:853657-854815 GCF_000296735.1 Chrysochloris asiatica
GCTGCCACACTTGACGCCATCAATGATGCCACCTGGCTGATCCATCTTGTTGGAGGTCTTCCTCTTTTTCTCTGACCATCCACCTTACCAAGCATGACATCCTTCTCCAGCAACTATTCTCTCCAGACAATGTGTCACATGCATATAAAGTGACAAAAAACAGTTTGGATCCTCAAACTGTTTGATTCTCAAATTTTTGTTCTTGAACATTTTAAAGAGGTCTTCAAAATTTGCCTAATACAATACATTGTTTGATTTCTTGACTGCTGTTTCCATGAGTGTCGATAATGGATCCATGCAAAATGAAGTCTTTGACAATTTGAATCTTTACTCTGTTTATTATGAAAGTATGTCATAAATTATCCACACTCTGGATGTAGAAATTATTTGAATCAACTTTTAAAAGAGACAATATGTTATTTTCAACATAATCTCCTTACTTTTCAATACACTTTGTCCATCTGTCAACAAGCATTTGTATTCCTTTATTAAAAAATATTTTAGGCTGAGCTGTGAGCCACAAATGCACAATTGTCTTCACTTCTTCACTGGCAGTGAATCTTCATCTTTGAGGGGCTACTTTCAGGGGACCAAACAGGTGAAAGTCTGATAGAACAAGATCAGAACTATAGGGAGAATGTCTTAATACCTCAAAACTAAGCTTTTGCAGCGTCAGTAGTTGGGCAGAAGTGTGCAGGTATACATTGTCATGCAAGATAACAATGCCCTTGGATAGCAGTCCTCTGCGTTTAATCCAAAATTTGGCTTCAGCTCTTCAGTAAGCATCTCATTGTAATGAGCACTGTTGATTGTTGAACCTTTTTCCTGATAGTGCTCCAATACTGGCCCTTGAGAGTCTCAAAAAATTTTAAGTATCAATTTTCTAGCTGCTAGTTGAATATTTTGAATTTTTTCTTGGTCGGTGATTGAAGATGTATCCATTCTGCGGTTTACTCTCAGGCTCGTAGTGGTGAATCCGTGTCTCGTCACCAGTAATGATTTTTATTTTAAAGAAAATTTTACCTTCCTTTAAGCATTGGTCCAAATTCTGTTTGCAGACATCTAAATTCTTCTGTTTACGCTCTTCGATGAATTGTTTCAGTACTCATCTTGCATCCCATATCTGTCGTGGATTATTTCATAGGCAGGCACAGCTGG
>NW_006408628.1:855565-862309 GCF_000296735.1 Chrysochloris asiatica
AAGATTTACAGCCTCGGAAACCCTGTAGAGGGTTGCTGTGAATCGGAACCAACTCCACAGCACATAACAACAACAACAACCCTGTATAGGGTTTCCAAGAAACAGCTGATGGGTTTAAAATGCAGACCTTGTGGTTCACAGTCCAGTGCTGACCCTACAGTGCCATATTAGGAGTCCTCAGTAAGTATTGTTGTTGTTGTTGTTAAGTGCCTTTAAGTAGTTTCTGACTCATAGCAACCCTGTATAGGGTTCTGAGGAGCAGCTGGTGAGTTTGAACCACCAACCTTGCGGTTCAAAATGACCTTTTGGTCCAGTACATATCTATAGTGCCACAGCAGGACTCCAATAGTGGATACTTAATGCACATATATTGAATGAATAAGAACAATATAAAAGCCATATTCTAACAGCCCCCCACCACCTTTATTTTAGGAAAAAATGGGAAGCATTTTTAAGCTTTCTTACTGGTATTTCCATTCTAAATGTCTTCTTAAAAATGTAACACAATATTAGAAGAGCCTTTAAATTCTAAATTCTCTATCAGCTATATTAAGGAGTACACTGGAATGCTAACTGAAAGGTTGGTTACTGGTTTCAATCCACTAACCACTCCATGAGAGAAAGATGGGTTAGTTTGAGTCCCTAAAGGTTTAGAGCCTTGCGTTCTGTATGGTGGCAGTCACCAGGTACGCTGTGTCAGGAATATTCACTACTCTACTAGTTGCCTCAGCCATTCAGGGAAGGTAAGATGGGTGCTTACAAGTACATCTAGGAACTATGGAGGAAGAAGCAATCCAATATGATGCCCTTCCTTCCACATGTCCACTGCTGACATCACCATCATCCCAACCAGCCAGATACGGCATACAGACTGGGATACAAGGTCAAGCAAAGTTATGTTGTTCAACAGATTTGTGTGCTCCATGGTGGCCACAAATGACCAGTGCTAAAGGGTGCAACTTTTGGCAAGCCTGTTTGGCAGGGTGTTAAGCAGCTGAAGTTTGCTAGAAACCTTCAGTCTGCTGCTGAGGAGTGGAGCTGTGGCCTGAGGAAGGGCCACAAGTTCCACCATATTATTGGTGACTTACACCTCCACAGTTACTGCTAATATGAGTAGTGTTTATCAAATTCGTGCCTGAGAGCTTACAACAGTCATGGTTAAAAAAGGGGTGGGGGTGGGGGGAGGCAGGGGACTTACAGTCTTGGAAACCCTATAAGGCAATCTGCTCTGCTCTGTACGGTACTGTTGCCTGAACTGACACCTTAGCAGTGGTTTTTTGTTTTTTATTTTGCTAAAGATGTCCATTATTACAACTTAGAACAGTATTTACAGAAATGCAGAGTCCAAATAGTATCATTGTAAATACTTTGTAATTAAAATACAGTAATTGAATTTATCAAGAGACTGTTAATTGTGTTTTTTAATTTCCTGAAAACAATAATATATTCTTTAATGTACTGAGTAAAAATGATTTACAATAAGGAAAAAGTGTGCATCCAGGGTTGTATTCTTTTACCATATGTATTCACCTGTGTGCTGAGCAAATAACCTAAAAAGCTGAATTATATGAAAAACAGCATGTAACAGGTTTGGAGGAAGACTCATTAACAACCTGCAATATACACATAATACAACCTTGATTGCTGTAAGTGAAGAGGACTTTAATACTTACTGATGAAGATCAAAGACCACAGTCTTTAGTATGGGTTGCATCTCAATGTAAAGAAAAGAAAATTCCTCAACACTAGACCAATAAACAGCATCACAATAAGCAGAGAAAAGAGTGAAGTTGTCAATGAGATCATTTTACTTGGCTCCACTATCAACACTCAGAGAAGCAGCAGTCAGGAAATTAAATGATGTATTGCATTAGGCACATCTGCTGCCCAAGACCTCTATAAAGTGTTCAAGAGCAAAGATGTCAGTTTCAGGACTAAGGTGAGCCTGACCCAAGCTGTGGTATTTTCAATAGACTAATATACATGTAAAAATTAAACTATGAATAAGGAAGACTGTAGAAAAATTGATGCCTCTGAGTTATGGTGTTGGAGAAGAATATTAAAAGTACCAGGGACTTCCAAAACAACAAACAAATCTATGTTAGAAGAAGTACAGCCAGAATGCTGCTTAGAATCAGGATGTTGAGAATTTATCCCTCTCATACTTCGCACATGTTATCAGAAGTGACCAGTCCCTGGAGAAGGCCATCATGCTTGATAAAGTGGAGGGTCAGTGAAAAACAGGAAGACCCCCTCAAAATGACTGGATTGGCGCTATAGCATGAGCAATGAGTTCAAGCCTAACAACAATTGAGAACATGGTGCAAAACTGGACAGTGTTTCATTTTGTTGTGCATACGGTCGCTGTGAGTTGGAACCAACTCAATGACACATAATGACAAGAACAATGAGTAAAAATTATAATTATGATAGGTAAATGGCACATTCAGAACATTTTTCAGCAACTTGACAGCAACTAATAACAATAAAAGTATATAGTACTAACATAAAAATTATGTTGCTTCCTCCCTCCTCCTATTTTGTTTTTAAATGCATAGAAACTTCAGATTATTGATGTAGAGAAAACTGAAAGGGGTGAAAAAAAAGAATAAACCATTCATGCCTGCAGACATTGAAAATGTTCAGAAAAACACTGTGGATTCAGTTAAAACAGAACCTGCTAACTCGTCCTCTTAGGCTAACTCTCAAGTGTTTTAAAAGTTTTGTTTTGCTGTGGTTTTAAAACTTAATGTGATCTCTCTCTCTCTCTACCACTGCCTCCAACAGACAAAATACAAAGAGTTAAAATTCAAATACAACAGTAAACCACAAGGCTTTCTCAGCCCATTCCTTAACAAGCTTGTTGCTAGTCCTGTCTGCACCATCCGAACTCACCTAGGTTTCCCTGGCCTTGAGCCAAGGGTATCATTTTACTCTGAGTGAAGAAAAAGAGTTTCATTCTTCCAATCTTGTACTACTTTCACCTCGACCTTGTAGTCTTGTTTTTCCACATTTTCTCACTATTCAAACAAAAACCTTCCCCTGAAAGTATTCATAAAGGATGTGGGAGAAGAGGAAGACAAGGATGGTGGATGGGGCGGGGAGAGGGGGAAGAAGAGGGAAAGACAGAGGCACTTTCTTTATGGATGATAGTTATTAGTGCAAGGACATTATTTAAAATGCTGATATGGGCATGCATATGAATAGGGCCTCTGTTTGTACCTAGTAAATTCACTAATTACCCCTGGTGAAACAGTGGTTAAAACACTCAGCTGCTCACCAAAAGGTCAGTGGTTGGAACTCACCAACCACTCTGCAGGAAGAAGATATGCAATCTACTTCCATAAAGATTTGGTCTTGGATACCCTAGGGGTCAGGTCTATTCTGTCCTAAAGGGTTTCTAATCCATCTCATTAAGGACTCAAAGGCAATGGATTTGGTGCTTTGGTATCCATTGCTCCACACTGCTGTAGTCTGATGACAGGAATCCATACTAGAACAAGCTTGCCCAGCATTTTCCTTTGGATTAAGATGCCAATTTTGATAAGGTCACACCTTAACAGATCCACAAAGTTATACAACACAAGATAGCAATAGAGCCTTCAGCTATTCTCATACTGAGATTTGTTGTTATTGTTGTTAAGTGCCATCGAATCCGTTCCAATCCATAGCATAAGATCACATAAAATAAAGAGGAAATCAGAACTAAATTCACAGACACAAAAATATCTCTACACAGTCAACCCATTTGCAACTACAGCTACCTAGATCCTTCCTCACACCAGGGGCCTAAGTAGGGCTGTCAACAAATACAGTTTAGAGATTTCCTTTGTTTCTATCCCAGGATTTTCTCAAAGGAGTTCATTGCTTTCCTCCACTGCCATCCTTGTAAAGTATCCAAAAGACATTCCTCTTCGCTCTGCTTCTTTCAATCCCAATAACTGTCTGAAATGTCTAATTCCTGACCTTTAATTCCCCTGAACCTCCCAAAAGATTTGACTCTCTCCTACAGCAAAGCTTTCTCCCATGAGCTACCCATAGAAACCAATTCCCTCAACTGCCTTCCCTCCCAATCATTCCCTGAAGATCCAACCTTCTTCTCCCTCGCTGTTTTCCTTTCCAACTGCTCCCAAAAGAATATGACATCACTATTAGTGAAAATACACTAGAGGATTGGGGGTAAAATACCACTAGAGCAAAGGGAAAATAATCCTATATATAATGAAGGAATGATATTAGAATTCCTGAACGAGTTTTCTTTTACCTAAAACTTTTATTCATACACAATTCACTGTATCAACTCTGACACAATTCAAACATTCCCAAAGCTGGATGAAATTATTTTACCTGGAACATTTAAAGAAGTTTAATGTGTGTGTGTATTTTCATTTCACAAATAACAAACCTGAGTCTACCAATTTATAAAACTATAACCAAAATCAAAAGGCAAAGTGAAATAATCCTTTTTAAATCCCAACTATCATAAATACTCCACCACTCATCTGTCAGTTTGTCTTACTATGGTGGCTTGAGAGTTGCTATGATTCTGAAAGCTATGCCACCAGTATTTTAAATAACCAGCAGGGTCACCCAGGGTGGACAGGTTTCAGATGAGCTTCCAGACAAAGACAAACTAGGAAGAAGGAGTGATGAACTACTTCCGAATATTTAGTCACTGGAAACCTTATGAATAGCAGAGAAACACTGTCAGATATAGTGCCAGAAAATGAGCCCCTCAGGTTGGAAGACACTCAAAATGCAACTGGGGAAGAGCTGCCTCCTCAAAGTAGAGTTGACTGTGATGACCACAAATGGAGTAAAGCCCATGGGAGAAAAGCCTGCAGGACCTTCATTTGCTGATGGGGAACAACTCAAAATGAGGAGAAAAAGCTGTAAACATCCATTGAAAATCGGAACATGGAATGTACCAAGTATGAATCTGGGAAAATTGAAGGTGGTCAAAAATGAGATAGAACACATAAATATCGATATCTTAGGCATTAGTGAACTGAAATGGACTGGTATTGGCCATTTTGAATCTGATCACCACGTGGTTTATTATGCCAGAAAAGACAAATTGAGGAGGAATGGTGTTGCATTCACTGTCAAAAAGAACATATCCAGATCAGTCATGAGGTACAACGCTGCCTGTGATAGGATAATATCCATGCGCCTACAGGAAAGCACAGTTAATACCAGTATTATTCAAATTTGCATATGAACCACTAAAGCCAGTGAGGATGAAATAGAAGAATTCTACCAACTTCTTCAATCTGAAACTGATCAAACATGCAATCAAGATGTATTGATTATTACTGGTGATTGGAATGCAAAGGTTGGGAGAAAAGAGGAAGGATCAGTAGTTGGAAAACATGGATGGCCTTGGTGACAGAAATGACGCTGGAGAACGCATGATTGAATTCTGCAAAATCAATGATTTGTTCATTTCAAATACCTTCTTTAGACAGCATAACAGATGATTACACACATGGACCTCATCATATGGAATACACAGAAATCAAATTGACTACATCTGTGGAAACAGATGATGGAAAAGCTCCATATCATCATTCAAAACAAGGCCAGGGACAGACTGTGGAACAGACCATCAATTACTCCCATGCAAATTCAAACTGAGCTGAAGAAAATGAAAACAAGTCCACAAGAGCCAAAATATGACCTTGAATATATCCCACCTGAATTTAGAGATCATCTGAAGAACTGCTTTGATACCCTACACACTAAAGAACAAAAACCAGAATAATTGTAGGATGACACCAAGAACATCATACATGAAGATAGCAAAAAGTCATTAAGAAGATAAGAGAGAAGGAAAAGGTCAAAATGGACGTTGGAAGAGACACTGAAACTGGCTCTCCAGCACACAGATGCTAAAGCAAATGGAAGAAATGAGGAAGTACAAGAGTTGAACAGAAAATTTCAAAGGTCAGCTTGAGAAGATAACACCAAATATTACAACAAAATGTGCAAAGATCTGGAATCAGAAAACCAAAATGAAAGAACACGATCAGCATTTCTCAAGCTGGGGGAACTGAAGGAAAATTTCAAGCCTCAAATTTCGTTATTGAAAGATCCTCTGGGGATATTGTTGAATGATGCAGAAAACATCAAGAAAATATGGAAGGAATACACAGAGTCACTGTACCAAAAGGAAATGGTTAATGTTCAACCATTTCAATAGCCAATGATACTGAAGGAGGAAGTCAAAGGTGCATTGAAGGAACAGGCAAAGAACAAGGTACCAGGAATTGATGGAATACAACTTGAAATCTTTCAAGAAAGTGAGGTGGCACAGGAGGCACTCACTCATCTCTGCCAAGAAATCTGGAAGACCTCTAATCTGGCTGACTGATTGGAAGAAATCCATATTTGTGCCCATTTCAAAGAGAAGCGACCCAATGGAATGCAGAAATCATCGGACAATCTCTTTGATATCCATGCAAGTAAAGTTTTACTAAAGGTAACACAGAAACGACTGCAAGCATACACTGACAGAGAATTTCCAGAGGTTCAAGCCGATTCAGAAGAGTCCATGGAACAAGGCATATCATTATTGATGTCCAATGGATCTTGGATGAAAGCAAAGAATATCATAAAGATGTTTACCTGTGCTTTATTGACTACGCAAAGGCTTTCAATTGTGTAGATCATAATAAGCTATGGTCAACATTACGAAGTATGAGTATTCCAGAACACTTAATTGTGCTCATGAGGAATCTGTAC
>NW_006408628.1:863038-875535 GCF_000296735.1 Chrysochloris asiatica
TCTCATACTTCGGGCATATTGTCAGGAGGGACCAGTCACTGGAGAAGGATATCATGTTTAGCAAGGTGGAGAGTCAGAGAAAAAGAGGAAGACCCACAACAAGATGGATTGGGTAAGTGGCTGCATAGATGGACTCAAGCGTGTCAACAGTAGAGAGATTGGCCAGGATCGGGCAGCGTTTCGTTCTGCTGTGCATATCGTTGCTAGCCGGTACCAGCTTGATGGCACCTAACAACAACAACATCATAAACACTGAAAATCAGAATTCTAAAAAAAGAATTGCTCTTTAATAAAAAAAAAAAATCCTAGACCTTTTCTAAAATATTTTAAAGAAATATCAAGAATGCTAGATCATGATAGAACGTCTGTGTTCTATTGTTGTTAGGTGACTTCCAGTTGGTTCCAACTCATACAGCAGCATGTAAGACTGCCTGATTCCCAGTCATTGCTATATTTGATCTTACTGCTGCAGCCTCTGTGGCAATCCACTTTAGTAAGGGCCATCCTCTTTTTCACTAACCTTCTACTTTATCAAGCATGATGTCCTTTTTTCAGGGATTGGCACCTCCGTAGTGGTTACGAGTCAGGCTGCAAGCCTCAAGGTCAGCAGTTAGAAACTACCAGCTGTCCCACGGGAGAAAGATGAGGCTTTCTGCTCCCGTAAAGATTTTCAGCCTCAGAAACCCTATACAGGGTCACTGTGAGTCGGAACTGACTCCACAGCACATAACAACAATAACAAAATAACATGTCTAAAGTACTTGAGAAAAAGTCTTGCCTCACTCACTTCTAAAGGAACATTCTGACTATGTTGTTGTTGTTGTTGTTACATGCCGTGAAGTCGGTTCTGTCTCATAGTGACCCTGTACTATACTTCTCCCAAAATTGCATTGTTCATTCTTCTGGCAGTACACGGTATATGCAATATTCTTCGCCAATGGTGATAATTCAAATGTGTAGATTCTTCTTTGGCCTTCCACATGCATCTAAGGCCATTGAAAATGCCACAGTTTGGGCCAGGCACAGGACAGCACAGTCCTCAAAATAACATGTCTGCTTTTTAACACTTTAAAGAGGCCTTTTGCAGTAGATCTGCACCGTGCAATATGTCATTTGGTTTCTTGACTGCTGATTTCATGGGCATTGATTGTGGTTCCAAGTAAAATGAAATCTATGGTAATTTCAGGTTTTTTTCTCTCCTTTGACAGTTAACTAACTTTTCTGAGCCTTAGTTTTTGCATCTGTAAAGCAAAAGGTATTGTGGTCCATCTTAAAATCCATGATTCTACGAAGTATAAAGAATCAAGGACATGATGCTGAGGGCCAAAAAGTAAAGTAAAATCCAATGTGACACCAGAACAAATTGTCAAGAGGATGGTATTCATATAAGTTGGTGGAAAATGAATGAAATTACTATTAAAAAAACATAGATATCATTCTTTCCAGGATTTAGTGAGATTCTAACAAAGTATAAAAAATATCAACTGCTGAAAACTGAAATAAAAAGAATATGTACGTGAATAATTTTTCATTAGAAATAGCCAATCCTTTTTATTAATTGAAAAGTATAGCAAACGCTTACCAAGTTCTTTTAAATGCCTCCAGCCTTTATAGAAAACAAAATAAGTTTTCTTATATTAACTTATTGGGCTGCTTTTGACATGCCTAATGCCCTGCTATCTGTACTTTGCCTTAATACATAGATTTATATGCATGAAAAGATGTAGGGGTCAGCTTCTAAAAAACCTTTAGTGTGGCCCACAATTTGAGAGAGCTGAGCTACATGCTGAGCTACTGAACTGATGTGACCTGAGATCTAATCCCCCTGCAACAGTCATCAGGCTCTTGTGGTCGTGTTACTTTACCAAAATAAACCCCTCCTCAACACGAAAATGTGCCAAGAGTACATCCAGGTGCCAACTTCTACTCTTCTGGAATAAGATTCCATTAACAAGGGCAACACAGACTTAAACTGCTTTCTTTAAGGAGGCTAATACATTTAGAGTCTACTCATCCTGACACTAAATCTCAGGAAGCAGTCTACCTCTTGAAATCAAGAATACAATTTTCAAGCATATTGCTTTCATTTTCAGATAAAGAAGCAATATATATGTTCGCTAGAAAATTTGTATAACCTAAAAAAGAATATAGACAAAACATACTCACAAAGACTCCTGACATTAAAAGATGACCACTATTATTATATTCTTCTCATTTTTAATCTATAAAATATGTATGAATTTACATAGAGCTCAAAGCAAGTCCAAACCTTGATTTTAAGCAGATTTTTGACTCATGAAAAACTGTATCACAGACTAGAATTGCTCCATTGGGTTTCCAAGACTGTAATATTTGTAGCAAAAAACAAAGCTCCAGGAATTGACAGAATATCAAATGAAAAGTTTCAGCAAATGGGTGCTGCACTAAAGGCACCTGTGTAGACCAAAAAACTTGGAAGATAACTACCTGGCCAACAAACTAGAAGAGATCGATATTGATGCCCATTCCAAAAAAAGGTGATCCAACACAATATACAAATTATCGAACAATAGTATTAATATCACATACTAGTAAATTTTTCAGAATGAGAATTCAAAAATGTTACAGCAGTATAGCAACCATAAATTCAACTAGGATTCACAAGAGCACATGGAACAAGACATTACTGACATCACAGATGGATCTTGGCTGAAAACACAGAATGCCAGAAAGATATTTACTTTTGCTTTATTGACTATGCAAAGGCATTCAATTGTGTGAATCAAAACAAACTATGGATATCATTGAGAAGAATGGAAATTCTAGAACATTTACCTGTTCTCATGTGGAACCTTTCACCACATTTACTTATTCTATATGCTGAGCAAACAATCTGAAAAACTGGGTTATATTTAAAGAATGCAACATCAGGATTGAAGAAAAATTCATTAACAGCCTGGGGACTACTCATGATGCAGCTATGCTTGCTAAAAGGGGAAATCTCTTACTAATGAAGATCAAAGACCATAGCCTTCAGTATGGATTACAACCAAAGTGTAAAGAAAACAAATATCTTTACAACTGCACCAGAAAACAACATTATGATAATTGGAGAAAAGATTGAAGTTGCCAAGAATTTCATTACTTGGCTCCACAATCAAGGCTCATGAAAGTAGCAGTCAAGAAATCAAATGGTAGATTGCAATGGGAAAATCTGTGGTAAGAGATCTCTTTAAAGTGTTAAAAAGCAAAGATAATCAGTTTTGAGGACTAAGGTGCAGCTCACCCAGGCAATGGAATTTTTAAATTGCCTCTTAACCATGTACAAGCTGAACAATGAGTTAAGGAAAAGTGAAAAAGTACTAATGCCTTTAAATTATGGTTTAGGATGGAATGCTGAAGAACAAACAAATCTGTCTTGGAAGAATGCAGGCAGAATGTTCCTTAAAGTTAGGATGGTTAAGACTTTATCTCACATATTTTGGATTCCTTATCAGTGGGGCCAAACCTTGGAGAAAGACATCATTCTTAGTAAAGCAGCGGGTCAGTGAAGAAGAAAACTCTCAGAGAGTGGACCAACAAAGTGGCTGCAACAATAGGCTCAAACATAATGGTTGTGAGGATGGTTCCAGATTAGACAGTGTTTCATTCTGCTTTACACAGGGTTGCTGTGAGTCAGAACCAACTCCACAGTACCTATGATTGACAATCTTTATCAAAGTAGACTGACACATCTTTTTCCTGTGGATTTGCTGGTGGATTCAAACCTATTTGTAGCTGAGGACTCGAACCACTAAGTCACCAGCATTCTTTAAACTTTATATATAAATAAAAAAAAAAAAAAAATCCACTTCCCTTGAGTTGATTCCCATTCATAGAGACTATCGGCGAGAATAGAATTGCTCCAGAAGGTTCCCAGACCGTAAACCTATACAGAAGCAGACCACCTCACTTTTCTCCGGCTGAGTAGCTGGTGGGTTTACCTGCTGACCTAGTGATTAACACTGTGCCACCAAAGCTCCATATGCTGTTGTTGTTGTTGTTAAGTGCCAACTCATAGTGACCCTGTATAGGGTTTCCGAGGAGTGGCTGGTGGGTTTGAACTGCCAACTTTGCGGTTAGCAGTCCAGTGCTTATCCTACAGCACTACATTCTAGTATATAGATGTGTACAACTTTCTAATTTAGGAACTCTGAAAATTTTCTATGCCATAATTACTTTTGTAGCACATGAATTTTAATAACTGCCTCTTAGAGTCCTGGTATGGCGCTGTACGATAAGCACTGGATTGCTAACCACAAGATCAGCAATTCAAACCCACCAGCTGATCCTTGGAAAACCAACAAAGGGTCGTTATGAGTCGGAACCGACTTATTGGCATGTAACAAAAACAGTTCTATCCAGTGGATATGCCAATTTGATGGGCTTTTTAGAATATTTCAAAAAATTTAAATTTTACAGTTAATTATTCATATTAAATACTCAACTGGAAAGATTATATCAAGTGTTTTTAATAGTAGATCCTATAAAACTCAGTAAATGAAAAATTCAAGTATGCACAAACTTGTAATAGTGAAAATTTTATAATCAACCTCATTTATTTTATTCAAATAAATCAAATTAAAGGTAGTGGTAAACATCTATCTTAAGGTTTTAAGGATGCATATCATGAGTAATGTAACCACAGAAAAACAAATGCTTATATTCTAAGATTATACTAAGGAGCTCTGGTAGTGTAATGGTTAAGAATTGGGTTGCTAACCTCAAGGTTAGCAGTTCGAAACTACCAGCTGTTACACAGGAGAAAGATGAGGCGTTCTGCTCCTGTAAAGATTTATAGCCTCGGAAACCCTGTTCCGGGTCGCTATGAGTCAGAACCGACTCCATGGCACAAAACCACCATCACCACAAGATTATACTAGGTGTCTTACAGACATTCACTCCAGTCTTGGTCACAAGTCTGTTTTGTCAGTATGAATATTCCTGTTTTACAGAAGAAGAAACCTAGTTTCTGAAAAGGTTAAATAATGCACACATCTAGTAAATGAATCCTACTGAAACTTAAGATGTATTTTGAATCTCATATATGAACATATGTTCCATGTTTTCATTTTAAATCATATGTATGCCTCATTTTCAATGATAATTTTCTATTAACTGTACTTAAACTCTAATAAACTCCTAATACTACCACCATTATTACACTACAGCATGGCAACCTGACATTTTACTTCAACGACATAACCATAAGCAAGGTAATATATATATAAATATCTTAAATAATAATTTTCAGAATAGTATTTCATATTAAAATGCCCAGTATTCTTTTTTAAATACCAGTCTTGATTTTTGTATACTCATTTTTTAACAATAATACTTACAGATTTTTTGATAATTGCTTGATGGTATTTAGATAAGAGACCAAGACATAAAAGCAATTTAAACGATAAAATATATATATGAAATAAAGCCACTACCAATAAATGCTTTAAGTGTAAAGAAGCTGCATTTAAACTGGGAGTGAGGGAAGCATATTAATGGATTATACTTTTACAGATCCCAGTATCAAGGAACTATAGAATTGACATTTTTAGTTCAACTATATAGGAAAATGAACTCACATTGAATATGACTTGACTTATTTGTTGCTTTTAGCTATATTTTGCTAGTGTAATGCTGTTGCCTAGACATATATTCGCATGGTTCAAAAATCAAAAAAGTTTTCTAAAAGTATGTAATAAAAGATCTTGCTTCCATTTCAGTTATCTGCCTGCCTAGTTCTCATCCTTCCATCTACTCAACCCCAAACAAGTAAGCACTTTTATTGTCATCCAAATACATTTCATGCTGTTGTTGTTGTTAAGTGCTGTTGAGTTGATTTGGACCCATAGAGACCCTATATAGGATTTCCGAGGAGCAGCTGGTAACCTTGAACTGCCAATCTTGCAGTTCAAATGGCTTTGCAGTGTGGTGCCTTAAGCCACAGCATCACAGTAAACATGTTTCCTTTGGGAGGTAAGGCACAAAATTAGCTTATAGCATTACTCTGCCCTCCTTTTTTGTTCTAAACTTCCCAGTGTATTTTAGATATCGTTCCACAATCAAAATTTCCTCATTCTTTTGTAGACCTGCTTTATTACTGGATATACCTAATTTATTTAACCATTGATGGACACTGTTGGAGAAAGGTCCCCAACTTTTTGCTAATAATTACAAAACTGAAATTAATGCATTTATACATTCAACATTTCACAAATACATAAATCAAAAAACAAATTCATAAAGTCAGGAGTTCTGAGTCAAAGCTTTAATACTGATTTACATTAACTCCAACTTAGAACCTCCAGTTTACGAACATTTCTGCTTCCTGGCAGCCTGCCAACAGAGTATAGTAATAAACTTTTGAATTGTTGTCAATATAATAGGGTTAAAATGCTATGTCAATGTAGTTTTAGATATCTCTTCTTTTGAGTGAAGTTCTGCAATTCCTTACAGGTGTAAACTGCTGTTGTTAGATGCTGTCAAGCAAACCTGTGTACAACACAATGAAACACAACCCTGCTGCTGCACCATCCTCACAACTGTTACCATGTTTAAATTCATGCTGTTTCTCCTATGTCAGTCCATCTCCTTGGGGACCTTCCTCTTTTATGCTGACACTCCCCCTTTACCAGCATGATGTACTTTGAGCGCCTTGAGTCAATTGTATTTTCCTGTGAGCTATCTGGTCAGATAATTTGACCACATTTCCATTACATCGTTGATCAGCTCTTTGTCCATGACATGAATTATTATTTGATCATCAACATGCAATTTATCTTTTAGTTTGCTTCTATTTTTTTGCTATGTAAGAATTTTAAACTTTTATGATATTAAATAAGGAGCTCTGGTAGCATAGTAATTACGAGTTGGGCTGCTAATCTCAAGGTCAGCAGTTTGAAACTACCAACCATTCTGTGAGAGAAAGATGAGACTTTCTGCTCTCACAAAGACTTATAACCTCAGAAACCCTACGCAAAGTCGCTATGAGTTGGAACCAACTCCCGAGCACCACCATGCCACATCAGATGATATTAAATATATTAATCTTTTAAAATGGACTCGTAGATATAAACTTAATTTAAAAGGTCTTCCACATGGACAGACATAATGAATTTGTATTTTTTGCTACTACTTTTATGGTTATATCTTTCACATTTAAAATTTGTTTCAATTTGGAACTTACCCTGTTGTTCAGTATGAGACATAGATGACATTGTGTCTACCTGCCAACTAACATGGAGTATGCCTTCTATTTACAAGCATTCTTATGTACATTCTTTAATACAAATATTATACAAATGAATATATCTCTATTTGACCTTTCCTGTTATGGAATTATTTCAGTGTTTGTGACAGTTCTTCAGTTCTTGATAATTGTTTGATGGTATTTAAGTATAAGAGACCTGAAGTTTCAGGCATAACAAGAGGCAGTTTCAGCTCATAACAATCCTGTACAGGGTTTCTGAGAAGCAGCTGGTGGGTTTGAACCACGTATGTTGTGGTTAGCAGTCCAGTTCTTACCCTCCAGTGTTACACCAGGAGTCCTATGTGTGGTTGTTGTTGTTGCTGCTGTTGCTATTGTGTGCTGTCAAATCAATTCGACTCATAGCAACCCTGAATAGCGTTTCCGAGGAGCAACTGGTAGGTTTGAACAACCAAAATTATGGTTTGCAGTCCAGTGCTGATCCTACAGTGTCACACCAGGAGTCATGGGAATTAAATCATATAAATCTATAAATAGGTATTGTTTTACTTCTTTTCCAGTTTTTGCACACCTATTTTCTTTCATCTAACTGCACTGGCCAACATAATAGTAAATATTGGTAAAAAAAAGCAAACAAATGTCTTGTGTTTCTGACTTTAGTCAACATGCTTCATAAATTTCCCATCAATCATAATGGTTGTGGACTGAAATAAATATATTTTATCAAATTAAAGAAGTTTTCTTCCATTCTTATTTTATTGAATGTTTTTGTAGAAATAGATATTACATTTTAGTCTGTCTTTCATGTCTAGAGTGCTTATCACAGAATTTTTCTTCTTAGCTTAATGACAAATATTAGCAAGTTTGCAACTATTGAACTATCCTTGAATTTATTAAATAAATCCCACTTGTTAATATATGTTATTACTTTAATGGATCAGTATTGCTTGTTAACTCAATCTATAATTTAGAAATTTCCACCAGGTTTCCTATGATTATCTTTGACAATATGAAAACATAAGAGGTCAAGCCTTAAAGAGCAATAAAAAATTACTAACTACAAAGACTTGAAGAGGAAGAATGGAATTTAGTTTGAGGAGTAAGTATAAATTAACTTATTATATTGGTCTGTTATAGTTTCATTCATGAAGAATTGGAAGATTAACATTTCAGTCCTACTTCAAAGAGAAATTACATGGTCAATGGAAGCCTTTTATCTGAACACAGTGTATGGTTAATTTATTTAATAATATATTAATAAACTATAATGATGATATAGTGAATGCTTCCTATTTCCATGGTCTTGAGAAGATGTATGGTGGTGGTTGTAGTGGTGGTTATGTGCCATGGAGTTGGTTCCAACTCATAGCAACCTCGTATAGGGTTTTCGAGACTGTAAATCTTTATAGGTACAGAAAGCCTCATCCTTCTCCCATGAAACAGCTGGTAATTCAAACTGTTGACATTGCAGTTGGCAACGGAACTCGTAACCCATGACGCTATCAGAGCTCACTGAGAAGATGTACAGTGTATTTGAATGACTATCAAAATTTTGACCTAGGTACATATATCTTCAGTGCAATTCTATATACATATATGTCTGTGTGTATCTAAGCATATACGTTTGTGAAAAAATGGCTTCATAAACAGCATATTTACTATAATACACTGTGATTTTACATTTTTCTGTTTCTTATCATTTTTATTTAAATGCTAGTTGCAACTCATTTTATTAATTTTTCTAACCCATACTAAATTTCGATCTGCAGTTTTAGAAACATTGTCCTACTAGCTAAGAACAAAGATTCTGGAGCCAAACAGCATGAGTTTGAATTACAGCTCTACTTCTTAATGGCATTTAATTATACTTCAGTTTCTCATCTATAAAGTAAGAGCAATAATAGCATCTACCACTAACTGCATTTCATAAGGGTTAAATAGGCTAGTATCTGAAAATATATAATTGAAAAAATATGTTTGATCAGTTCAATAAGGCCTTTCAGTTACTAAGAGAAAAACTGCATCCTCAAAATATGCAAACTATGGAGCTATCATTAAGAAAATTACATTCACATCATCAATTAAAAACAATTATGAGCATACTAATAAGATATGAGCATGCCAAATGTCTAATTGTTTTGGAAATTGAATCTGGAGTTGTCTTCCCTTCCATGGTTCCACAGATAATCAATAAATATTTTCTGAATCAAATAAGCATTATTGCCTCTCTTGATTTTCCCATCACACATAAATGCATTTAAGTTATTTTAAGGCCTAAATGAAATAATTCACTATATATGCTATTATAATTTAGGAGTAGGTCATGAAGAAGTCATATATCATCACAATTAATTACATGCTTTTTAACTACTCCATAGTAATATGAAGTCCTGTTGTGGCGCTGTGGGTTAATGTGCCAGACTGCAAAGCCATTTGAACTACAAGGTCAGTGGATCAAGCTCGCCAGTCGCTCCTTGGAAACCCTATACAGGGTAGCTATGGGTCGGAACTGACGGCACTTAAAAACAACAACAACATAGTAATAGAGTTGTATCTTTAATGTATGCTCTAGTCTTATGCTCCTGATTATCTAGTTTGTAAACTAGATTTTAAAAAATGACTTGTATGCTAAATTTCCTAGGGATAATTTATGAAAATCTTTTGGCTTACTGCTTATTCCTATTCCCTATTGCACCTGAATATGTAGTCAAAAGAAACACAATTTTGGGTATGTCATAAGGAAATTCTTAGACTCAGTACAGAACTCCTATAGGAAAGGATAACGGCATTAAGACAGTTGGTCTGAACAAATTTCATCTTAGAGAACAGAGAACAACTTTCCCTTTCCAGAATTAAAAGTCAAATCCTAGAGGATTCGAAATGGAATGAGGACCGGCATGTGGTAGACATCTGTATGTAAGGACACAAGTATCCAGTAGTCAGTCATTCCCACAATGATGGAAAAATTAGTCTGTTTTATTATTTACCTAAAATACATATGGAGTTAAATACCAACCAGACAGCATTTAACATAACATAGCAAAGACTAATGATAGCCATGCTAGCTCTCAGCATAGCTGTAGCAGGGACTTGCCAGGAAAGCTATGCATAGTGTAACTCTAATTCAGGCTGTGATGCTAGGCAGAGAGCTACCCTATGGCATTTTATTATTGTTGTTGTTAAGTGCCACCAAGTCAATTCTAACTCATAGTGACCCTGAATAGGGTTTCCAAGGAGCAGCTGGTAGGCTTGAACTGCCAACCTTGTGGTTTGCAGTCCAGTGCTGATCCCACAGTGCCACACCAGGAGTATGGCACTTTGGTGGTTATATGCTGTGGAGTCCGTTCCAACTAATAGCGACCCTATGTAGGATTTCCAGGGCTGTAATTCTTTACAGGAGCAGAAAGCCTCATCTTTTTCCAGTGGAGTGGCTGATCTTGCAGTTAGCAGCTCAGTTGATAATCCACATTGTAATCTGGTTTAAAGAAAAGAGTGATCTGATTTCCTTCTCAACTCAGTAGTCTAAAGTCTGTCTAAACTGAATTTTGGAGCAAACAGAAATGCAGAATAGGTTTTTACTAGATCTAATTTTACTGTTCAGTCAATTTACTATGATTTATCCATTATACAAATCCACTGGTATTCATAGCTGTTAAATACTGTATTTTTCTGGTACAATATATAAACAGTCCTAGCTATACAAATGTTTATTTTAAAGTCTCATGTTTAAAAGATAATTTACTTGGAAAATAAGTTTGTTATTGGGGGGGAGTGTGTACAAGTGTTGTTTTTAGTCTCTCTCTCACTAATACCTATTGATATATTGATATCTGACAAAATATTTAAGTTGTGGTTGGGGTTGTTGTTGTTATTAGGTGTCATTGAGTCAATACCGACTCACAGTGACCCTATGCACAACAGAACGAAACACTGCCCATTCCTGGGCCAACCTCACAATTGTCGCCACTCTTGAGCCCATTGATACTGCCACTTTGCCAATTCATCTGGCTGGGGGTCTTCCTCTTTTTACTGGTCCACTGCTAAGAATTTCTGTGTTCTTTGCATTGCGATGCAATCTATACCCAAAGCTATGGTCTTTGATCTGCATCAATGAGTATTTTAAATTCTCTTCACTTTCAGCAAGCAAGGTTATGTATCATCTGCATATTGCAGTTTGTTAATGAGTCTTCCTCCAATTCTGAAGCCATGTTTTTCTTCATATAACCCAGCTTCTCAGATTATTTGCTCAGCATATAGGCTGAATAAGTATGGTGAAAGAATACAACCCTATCGCATACCTTTCCTAATTTTAAACCATTCAGTGTTCCCATGTTCTATTCAAACAACTGCCTCTTGGTCCAGGTACAGATTCCTCATGAGTACAATTAAGTGTTTTGGATTACTCATACTTCACAATGTTGTCCATAGCTTGTCATGATCCACACAATCAAAAGCCTCTGTGTAGTCAATAATGCACAAGTAAACATCTTTCTGATATTCTCTGCTTTCAGCCAAGATCCATCGGACATCAGCAATGAAATCCCTCAATCCATGTCCTCTTCTTAATCCACCTTGAACCTCTGGAAGTTCTCTGTCAATGAATGCTTGCAGCCATTTCTATATTACCTTTAGTAAAACTTTACTCACAGGAGATATCAAAGATATTGTCCAATGGTTTCCGCATTCCACTGGATTACCTCTCTATGGCCAGATAGTTGTCTTCCAAATTTCTTGGCATAGATAAGTGAGTGCCTCCTGTGCTGCTTCACTTCCTTGAAATATTTTAGTTTGTATCCCATCAATTCCTGGTGCCCTGTTCTTTATCAATTCTTTGAAAGCACCTTGGACTTCATCCTTCAGCATCATGCGATCTCCAGCATCATTTCTATCACCAAGGCTATATTTTCCAACTACTGATCCTTCCTCTATTTCCAACCTTTGCATTCCAATCACCAGTAATGATTAATACATCTTAATTGCATGTTTGATCCATTTCAGATTGAAGAAGTTGGTTGAATTATTCAATTTCATTCTCTCTGGCTTTAGTGGTTGGTGCATAAATTTGAATAGTATTAACTGGGCTTCCCTGTAGGCACATGGATAGTATCCTATCACAGACAGTGTTGTACCTCATGACTGATCTGGATATGTTGTTTTTCACGTTGAATGTAATACCTTTCCTCTTCAATTTGTCATTCCTGGCATAATAAATCATGTGGTTGTCAGATTCAAAATGGCCAATTTTGAATTTCAGCTACCTAATGCCTAAAAT
>NW_006408628.1:877085-909710 GCF_000296735.1 Chrysochloris asiatica
ATACTTCTCAATGTTGTCCATAGCTTGTCATGATCCACACAATCGAAAGCCTTTGCGTAGTCAATAAAGCACAGGTAAACATCCTTCTGATAGGTATTTGTATTATTTTGCTTGAGTATGTTCCTAACTTTGAGATTATATTCTTGAAATTGGCATCTCTTCAGAAAGCAGAGGTAACGGTACACATGTTTAACAGAAATAACCGTAAATGGATAGTTTTATACTCATTTCAAGCATGGTAAATGCTAGCAGACTGGCCAAACACCTATCTCCCACTGCAATTACAATGCCACTCTCCTACTAATAGACCAATAGCAATCAATCCTTCCTTCCTGAGCCATCTGCTGAGCCTTGTGCTCTCCCCTTAAATGTCATTCTGATACCAATAATACCAAACTTTCAGTTCAAATTAGCAGCTAACTGAAAAATTTAATATATTTTCAGTTCTCATATTTAATAATGATGGCAATGTTGTTGTTGTGATTAAGTGCCATCTAGTCAGTTCTGACTCGTAGCAAACCTGTATAGGGTTTCCAAGGAGCAGCTAGTAGGTTTGAACCACCGACCCTGCTGTTTAAACTGATCTTGCAGTCTAGTGCTTATCCTACAGAGCCATACCTGGACTCCAATGATGACAATATATATAGTCAGGGTGCTAACCTCAGGGTCAGCAGTTCAAAATGACCCATAGTGCTGCAGAAGAAAGAGGACACTTACAGCCTCGGAAATCCTATGCAGCGTTGCTATGAATTGGAACTGACTTCACAGCACACCACCACCATCAATGATAACAGGCTTTAAATACAAAACAACACACACACACACACACATATAGAGAGAGATAGGTTGATAGACATACACATACATACATATATATATGTATATGTGGTTATATGTATGTGTGTATATATATGGTTGCTGTTAAGTGTTGTTGAGTCAATTCCAACCCATAGCAACCCTGCATAAGGTATCCAAGGAGTGGTTGGTGAGCTTTAACCGCCAAGCTTGTGGTTCAAACCGACTTTGCATCCAGCATATTAGCCCACAGTGCCATATATATTTTACTTTCCTCAGAGAAATCTAAAATTTAATCATCCATTAAAATGCAAACACCTGTATGTGTGTGTGCATCTGTGTGTACATATGTGTATCTGTGTGTGGGTTGGTGGGTTTTACAGTGTAGAACAAGTTTTCTTTTTGCCTTGTTTTTTAATTCTGACAAGTGCTCTGGTAGTTTATTTTGATATATCCCAAATATAAACTCTTAGAGAAAAATCATAAAAGAGTATTTTTAATTAAATAAAATATTATACAAGAAAAGAAGGGTTCTTTCTCCTTTTATATTTTACCCATTTGTTTACTGTTAGATGAACTTGAAAATTTAATTAATAGCAATCATTTTAACCAACTGTGATATGCGACATTGTATGAATGAGATGTGTTTCCAAAAATAAAGGAAATGAAAGAGAATGTGAAATTCAGGGTAAGAGGTTCCTTTAAAAGTTTCCCCATTCCCCAAGAAAGAGTTATGAGTATATGATTTTCCATACGTCTGACTTAACATCACTTGGATCAAAGCAAAAGCATAAAGCTAGTCAGGGAAAGAGTTCAAGAATTAAGTCAAATGCAAATTAACCATTAAAATTCTTATTTAACAAACAGTCTTAAATTAAAAAAGGGGCAAAATCACAGCTAAATTAGGCACAGTTAAGGTAAATTAGTTGTGAAAAGAAGAATAATAAACATATATAATCAAGTCAATTATAATCAATCATATTTCATGTTGCTTCTTGTTGTTGCTAAGTCCATCAAGTCAGTTCTGACTCACAGAGACCCTGTATAGGGTTTCCAAGGAGCAGCTGGTGGGTTTGAACTGCTGACCTTGTAGTTAGCAGTTCAGTGCTGATCCTAATCTAATTTTATTCATTCAACTTTCAGTTAACTATTGAACTTTATTTCGTTTCTGAGGCACAGGCCCAGAAAACAGTATTATTCATCTTAATGCCTTACACAGATATGAAATGGTTCTAGTTTGAGGTGGGAAGAAGGGAAAAGATAGATGACTGTAGAAGAAAATAAGGAACCTATTCCCCACCTAGGCAGTTCCTGGGTAAACATACGATGACGTATGTATCTCAGATGAAATTGTATAGGCTTGAAAAATTGGAAGAATTAAATTTCATATGGTAATATTTCCATGTAGTTCTCCATCACCCTGGGAAAACGTCTGTTTTCACAGTGAGGTCTCTCAAAATGATAGCACACTAATCAGCAGAGTTTCTTGTGATAATGAAAGCTTCCTGGCTAACCAGGCAAGCTGCCCATCAACTTCAGATCCACATAGCTCCCAAATTATAATCAGAGACTGGCGTTCACACCCTGAAACCAATCCATCACTCTGATCTCCTGCCTTAAAAATAAATTAAAGGGAGAGGTAAAGGCACTATGTGAGTCAAACTATATGATCTCAACAAATATGCCCCATTTCCTATCCTGCAATAGTCCTAATTGAAGTCAGACCAAGTTTTTCCTGGCAAAACCAAGACATGCCAAAATGCAAGATATCAAATGTCAGTGAACCAAAAATGTCAAATTATTTACACATAACAAAAACCTAGATCTTATTTTACTTTAAAACAGTCTGGAGGTGGGAGGAAGCTGCTCCATTATCACACAGGTATATGGCACGGAAAAAGTAGCTGTGGTCTTCAAAGCTTTCTTACATTGTAAAGAAAGAACATAAAAAAGAGAGTAAAACTCTTAAGTATACCAAAGTATTGTTCAGCCCCTTTTCTAATACTAAGGAAGGAATAACAGATTACACTTGATTGAAACTCTGGCTAATAACCCTATTTCTTATATAAACAAAGTCTTACCAACACCTTAGATTTTAAACTCTCCCTTGTTACAGGAGCACAAAAATGATGTACCAGTAGGTTCATTTTCACACAACGAAATGCTTTGTAGCAGTTAAAAATTATAATGCATATTTTTACTTAGTAAAATGAAACAGTGTTTAGGAAATATACTGTTCAGGGAAAAGTAGTAATTTTTTAATATATATATAATCCCACATATTCCTGTATTTAGGAGCTCTGGTAGCGTAGTCGTTATAAATTGGGCTGCTAATCTCAAGATCAGCAGTTCAGAACTACCAGCTGTTCCATGGGAGAAAGATGAGGCTTCCTATACTGGACAGCACTTAGTAACAGCAACAATAACATCCCTATATTTATACAGTAATAGAAACTTACTTGTCGAGATATACATGACACTGATAAAAGAAATTATATGCAAAGCCTTTGGAAGAATACCTGGGACATAGTAAGTGCAATATAAGAATATTTGGTATTATTATTATTATTAATGATAATTGGCCCCGATTGTGGATATAAGTTTTGATGTGTTTTCTTTTATTTACTTATGCATATTTTGGAGTCCTAGTGTGGCACTGTAGGATAAGCACTAGACTGTTAGCCTCAAGATCAGTGGTTCAAACCCAATAGCTGCTCCTTGGAAATCTTATACAGGGTCACTAGGAGTTGGAAGAAACTCAATGGTACTTAACAACAAATGCATATTTTATTTCCCCTTTAATTACCATGCATTCATTCTATTAAAAAATACTTACAATAAAATAGAATCATTAAAATATTCCTGATTAAAATCATCATTTTTATATCCATTAATCACAATCCAGGAAAATAAATCCATATCATAAATCCTTCAAGAAGCTGATTGCTTTTTTCCTACTAAATTTTACACTTAAAGTAAAATTGTACATTTAAAATAAAATCTAGTGGGGGGGGGGAAGGTGCTCAGAATTAAAAGTGTATAGGATAGAGAAGAAACAAATATTAAAATTTTAGATTTGAAATTTCTGTGCTGTTCTATGAAAGAAATTTCAAACTCTCCTGACACTAATGAATGAAGGAACAGCTATCATTCAACCAAGGCTCTGCAACACAGTAAGCTAAAGAGTTAAGGCCATCACCCACCAGTTATTTAACATTATCTCACAATGCGCCTCATACTGTGCTGTTGTTACAGTAAGTGCTTGCCTTTGGGTAAATTTGACTCACAATGAGCCTATGGGACACAGTACAAGTGCCCATAGGGTTTCTTAGGCTGAAATCTTTACAGGAGCAGGTCACCTGGTCTTTTTCTCCTGCAGAGCTTCTAGTGGGTTCAAACCACCAGCATCTGAGAGTTTAACTGCTGGGACACTAGAACTCCCTTTCTTACTGGGATTGTTGTTTTTGTCAGTTCCAACTCATAGCGACCCTGTATAGGGTTTCTGAGGATCTGCTGGTAGATTTGAATCACAGACCTTGCAATTAGTAATCCAGTGTTTCTCTTACAGCACCTCACTGTTGTTGTTGTAGTTAGGTGCCATCGAGTCTGTACCGACTCATAGCGACCTTATGCACAACAGAACGAAACACTGCCCGATCCTGGGCCAACCTCACTATCATTGCCCAGCACTTCACTAGGACCCCTTATACTATGGGTTATTGTTGTTGTAAGTGACCTCCAGCTGGTTTCAACTCCTAAAGATCCTGTATAGGGTTTGCTATGAGCTGGTGGGTTTGAACTGCGATCCTGTGGTTCACAGTCCACTGCGGATCCTACAATACCATATCAGGACTCCTCATACTGTGCTAGCAGTTTCAAATGTTTCATCTCATTTAACTCCTCAACAGCCTAAGGAGCATTGTACTTCATATCCTTTAGGGCTGAAATAAACCAAGGGAAGTCATGTGACTAGTCCAGAGTCACACAATCGGTAAGTGAAGGTAGGATTTAACCCTAGGCAATCCCAGATTCTAGTCAGTGCTTACTGAGCTCCTTGATCTACCTAGCATTTTGCCTCCAAATACAGTAACCAGCTACCATTGAGCCAACTCTGATTCACAGCAACTCCATGTCTGTGCTGCACAGGGTTTTCAATTGCAGATTTTTCAAAACTAGATTGCCAGGCCTTTCTTCAGAGTCACCTCTAGCTGGGCTCAGATCTTTAACCATTTGGTTAGCAGCTGAATGTGTTAGCCATGTGCACTAATCAGGGGATCCTAGTAAAGTGCAAAGTAGTGTGAAATACTCCTTACAGAGAATGCCAATGATAGTCATTATATTTGTCTTTGGTTAATTAAAGAATAGAAAAGAGAACAAAAAAATACTTACACTTATTTTCTAAAAGGTAACAGTTGGGTGGCGATGGGAAGTACCTTTTCAAGTTCAAATTCCTATTAGGCATTCAGAATGCTACCAGAGACTTTCCTCCAAAAATTATTTGGTATAGGGTCAACAAATGGTAAAGAGGTCACTTCCAGGTCCTGACACGAACACTTTTTCTAACCACAAATTGTTTCTTTATTTGTATTAGCACTAATATTCTGTACTCTTTAAAAAATAATAATAATAAGTCTTATACTACCTTTGAACTGAGAAGACAGTCACTTGGATGTTAAAATTTGGTCAAAAAGCAGTATATTGCCAGAATATTCGTGGCCTCAAACTTCTTCACTGTGATTTGGTGCCTGAAATTCCTGTTATTAGGTATTTGTTACTGAGACACAGAGTCCTGATGTGTCACTGTAGGATAAGCACTGGACTTTAAGGTCAGTTTGAACCATAAGATTGGCAGTTCAGGCTCATCAGCAGCTCCTTGGAAGCCCTATATAGGTTGCTATGAGTTGGAATCAACTCAATGGCACATAACAACAGCAAGAGCAACACTAAGACCTGAGACCAAATTTCTAGGGAAATGTCTATTAAATCAGATATACTCCTATAAAACAACAGTAATCAATTAATTAACTTATGCCAATCCTGTAAATCTTGCATAAGTTTATTCCAATTATTCTGTGATCAGACTGCAAACTGAGAGAAGGGTTCCCAGTGTCCACAGACAGATTTGGATTTGGATGAAGAGGGAGAGATTGTGGAGAAACATATCAGAATCATGCAACCTCAAAAGGAAGGGCAGGACCAAGTGGGGCAGTGAAGCAGAAAAAAAGTACCACAGAGGAAGTGGGTTTCTAAAGAAAGGGTGCTAAAAAGAAGAAAGAGTATCAAAAGGGCCCCAAAGACAACTCACAGACTCCTCTAATGCCAGCCCTATCTGCATAACCTTTGCTGGGGCACTTGTGGCATGTCCTTCCTTCATTCTGAGTAGTCAAGCCACCGCAACCTCATTTTATTTCTTAACTTTATGAAATAGGTCAGCTTGACAAAGGGCATATGACTGAACTGAAACAAATGTCCCAAAATTCAGCCAGAGGAAGCTTAATTTGAAGTCTAAAACCATTGAGCCAGCACAAACAGGACAGATGAAAGTGTGGGAGAGAAGAAATTTAAGAAGGGCAAAGAAAAAAGGGTGTACACTGTTATTCAGTTACAGATGACACATATAAGGAAGTCCATAGAACTTTGCTTATTAATACTCTAACCCACTATGAGGCATGCTACAGACATCATCCATCTCGGCCAGCTCCAAACTACAAGAATTAGCATGAAGCAAGGCCTGAATAGGCTTGAGTGCTGTGTATCAAACCATCTCTGCAGATACAAATTTATAGCTCACCAAACTATATGGATTATTACTGCACAGCCTGTTCACAGGAGTTACATCCTGTTCACAGAAAGGAAGGTGAAATCAAATAAAAATTGGCCTTCATCTCAGTTCTGAAGGACACTAAATAATAAAATAACTAAATTAATCAATAAATACCATGTTCTTACAGGAAAGTTCATGGGAAAAGAAGAGAAAGTCTCACTTGTCTGACTTTAGTTAAGATGTATATAGATTTTTTGGAGATAGGATTTGCTATCAAAGGTTGTATGAATGAAGTCCTGGTGTGGAGCTGTAGGATAAGCAGTGGACTGCAAATCACAAAGTTGATGGTTCAAACTCACTAGGCGTTCCTTGAAAACCCTGTACAGGTTCGCTGTGAGTCCAAAGTGACTCAATGGCACTTACCAACAACAACAACAGGTTATGTGAGTCTGAATCTCTCTTTCTTTTCACCCCCACACTCCTCTCCAGCTAATAGAGATGCTGCCATATCCCCTTCCTTAAGTACATCCCTCACTCTCATCCACTTCATCAAAACCATCCATCCTGCCTTATGAATCTGTTCCTAGAAGATTGGGAAGGAATGTAATGAGTGCAGTGGTAAGACAACAAGTGAAAAGATAAATAAGACCCATTCCCTGTCCTAGAAGATCTCAAATCTAGTATGGGAGACAAAGACAGAAAATAATAACAATATAATGTTGCTGTTGTTAAGGAAGTGCTGTCAAATCAGTTCCCACTCATAGCGACCCTGTGTAGGGTTTTTCCAAGGAGCAGCTGGTGGGTTAAAACTGGTGACCTTGTGGTTAGTAGTCCAATGTTTACCCTACAGTGCCACACCAGAACTCCACAATACAACGTGGTGGTGGTGGTTATGTGCCATGTTATACTAAAACAGAGATACAGAAAACACAATCCTACGAGAATATGGGGAATATCTAAAGCCTCAAAGAAGCAATCATATTTAGGTTGGTCTTGAAGAAGGAGCAGGAGTTTGCCTGATCGAAAAAGGAGGCAGAAATTCAAGGAAAAGGGTAAGATTTATGCCAAGGTAAGGCAATATTACAGAACATGTCATTTCAAGACAGGGCAAGTCTATATGGCTGAAGCAGAGTATGTGAAAGAGACTTTCAAGAGACAAAGATAAAAAGATAGACTGGATTAGTTAATAAAGGATATAAAATATTAAAGAGCTTATTAAATTTCATTCTGTATTAAGGGCAGCCATAAATGTTTCTAGGAAGAGGAATGACTGACAGACTCATTCTGTCAGTGACAAGAAATAGGTGGCAAGACTTAACATAAAGACAACAACTAATTTGATTAATCTAACTAGAAGACAAGAACTAGGAGTCCTGGTATGGTTGTTAGCTGTGGGTTAATGCGCTAGACTGCAAAGTCACTTTGATCCACAAGGTTGGTGGTCCAAGCTCACCAGCTGCTACTCGAAAACCCTATACAGGGTCACTATAAATTGGAACCAACTCAACTGCACACAACCACAACAAAAACAACTATTAGGCAGACTACCTATATCTTCCTAAGAACTTAGTATATTAGTTCTTACATGGATATAACTGGGAAACCCTGTTATTCTTAAACTCACATCTAAAATAATCTATTTAAATTTCATTTATTTCTCTCTGATACATTGTATTCTTTTTAAAGGAAGACGATATTCACCTCTGTAGATTATATAAATTATATAACATTTTTATGATGTAAATATTCAATAAATAGTTGAAAAGTGATGGGAAAGCATAGTCATTATCCTTTAGGATCTATTCTAGAAATCTGTGTATTCAGATTCTATCTTCTCTACTCATTATTTCTACCAATTCTATGATGCTCTGATGTTATATTCAGTCTGTTTCTACAGACTATTGGAGAACTATAAGGTCAACCAGTTAATGGTTTGCCCAAGTGCATTTGAAACGTACATCTCTTCTCTCCTTTTGGCTGCAGATCACGGGAATACAGCTTCCTATCTTAGGCAAATCAGTACTTGGGTGCCACGCTGATAGCATTAGCTCTATTTCTTACATTCAGTAGTAATTCAATGTGGAAGTTGGAATTCTCATGAAACTTTTTAGTAGACCATGTAGGATATAACTAGAATCCTACCAATAGTCTTTCTAAGTTTCCGAGTCCCTATAAATGACAGGATCCTAATGATATTTGTGTGATTACTCATGGAATGGAATGTTTTGACAGCTTCTTTAGGATACAATGAAGAAAACCCTAAGCAGACCACAGGCCTTTCATAGCCCCAATACAGTGCCAGCTTATAACGATCCTTATCACATTTTTATCGACAAAATTAACTAGAATAATTTCTGTTACTATTCTTATAAGCTCCTTCTCAGTTTGGTAAGAACAGAGCCCTAATCAGCTGCTGAAATCTAAACTGATGATTTCTGAAGTGTCAACAGATGCAGGAGTTCCCTGGCAGAAACAGGAACATGTGTCTATTTTGCGTAAACATGCTGAAAGAATACAACTAAGAGAGGAGAGAGAAAATACTCAATCTCATAAATGCAGTGTGAAAATATGGCACACATTTTTATGAAGCATCCCAAATAAAATGACCTATAATGTCAAGAAAGAGAAACATGGTCAAAAGCAGAGACAAAAAAAGAAAACAAACAGATTAAAAATCCTCTCAGTACTATACTTAAAAAACAGAAAAAAGAAGAAAATGGTTTCTTGCTGTTTAGTCCATTCCAACTCATGGTGACCCCTGTGTCAGAGTAGAACCGTGCTTCACAGGGTCTGCAATGCCTGAGCTTTCAGACATAAATAGCCAGGTCCCTCTGGATGGACTCAACCTCTAACCTTTAGGTTAGCAGCTGAATGTATTACTATAAGGGATTCCACTGCACTAATGGTGAAAGTTTAAATATTTACATTTACTTTTTTCCTAAAAAGAACTAGAATGTCCCCTAAACTCTGTAGGTACAGATCAGTGATATTCTTCCACCGTTTGTGAAAAGTAGACAGAAACAATTCAGTGTTTGAAGAAGGTAATATACAGTAATCCCCAAGCTCCTTGGAATAAAAGATATCATCTTCCCCAATGCAGTCCTTTCTCATTCCCTGCATATATACTACATGCCAGTCTTTCAATAACTGGCCTCTTTGGGAGAATCAGAGTCACAGACTTTGAAGATTCTGATTCAGTATATCTGAGGAGACGTCTGGGAATCTTTATTTTTACAAGCACCCCAAATGATTCTTATGCTCAAACAACTTGGAGAACTGTTGCTATGTGACATAATTATTTTTGAAATGACTTGGTCTTTACTTAACCAGGGGCTACAATGTGAACTTGTAAATGCACCCTATCAAATCTGCAGTGACATCATTAAATGGGCTAACATATCTATTTAAACTTACATCCAAACATTTCTTAGTGAGTGAATTTCCTAATTACATCATCCTCTGAAGTAAAACAAAGACAATCCTGAGAAAAATCTAGTCAGAGCTACCCAGAGAGATTCCCACTCAGTCCATGTCAAGATTTTGCCACAAGTGACCTTGGAACACTTGTGATATCTTTGCAGCTAGGGTTAGCTCCTCCCCAAATGTTCACACAAAGATAAAGCAAGCCAATTTTCATGTTAAATGTGAGTCATCATCCTAACGAGTTAGATTGCCAAGGTGCACATATTGAAACATATGCTTCCCAGCACAATTCCATATCCAATTACAACAGTAAATCCAATAAAGGCACAGTAAAACTGACACTCAGGCAAGGGAGAAATACGAGGTCATAAGCCAATTCAAGTATCATTAATATCCTCAGAGGAACAAATTAGGATGCCTAGAACCCCCTTCAGGGGACCACCGCATTATCTTTTCCACCCAGGAATCATTCATAAGAAATGTCAACTGAAACCTACTGGTAAATTTCCACACCTAAGATAACTGAATCTCTGAAAGATGATCAATCCCATTTCCTTTATATGAGTTTTACAACATTTGTCTATATATCCCTCATCAATTTTAAGTCCAAAAGTAACCAACTCAAAACCATCAGGTTTTAGAGTAACATACGAATTGCCCAAACTTCTATGCAAAGTCACAATGGTGTGGTTACATTTGAAATAAAAACATAATCAATGAATTTCTTGAAACTATCAAACAAAAAAATGATAGTTTCCTTTTAAAAACAGTATTTTAACTACCACTTAAATTGACTTAGAAGTAATATAAAGGTAAAATAAATAAAAGTAAGATGTACTCTGCTGAAAATAAACTATTGTTGTTTTGTTGTTGTTGTTGTTGTTCTGTTGTTTATTTAGCCATACTTACATGGCTTACTCAAAGCTGTTTAGAGGGACAGACGCAGAAAGAGACAGGACAAACTTGCACAAATTGAGCATTATACCTGTGACATTATTCCTCAAAAGAAATTATGATAGCCTTCTTTAAACACAAGGGCCAGCCAGTGTAAAACTCTCTAAAAGCCGACACGAAAATGTAATCTACAAGCACTGATACATAACAGAGCATCTTAATCCCTATTAGATATTTAGCTTGTGTCTGAGTTAAAAAGCAGTGGCATTCCAGAGAGGCAAAGGAGGACACAATACAAGGAAGAACTTTCTAAGATTTAGAGCTAATCAACAATGCAACAGTGGGCTTCCTTCCTTTAGCACAGAAAGCCGCCAAGCAAAATCCTAGAGACCACCTGTCATGCATGCTGTCAAGCACAGTCTTGCTTTGTATAGGAAGTTGTTTTAAATGACCTCTAGGTTCACATCAAAGTAAGTGTTTGATTCATCAGAGTTATTTTCAGTGGTGAGATGACTGACACAAGTGCACTTAAAAAACACAAAACTTATAGCTCCAGAAGAGAACTTGAAGTCTACCATTCTTCAACAGGGTTTCACAAGCAAAATGGAAAGAAGGGTGTACCAGTCATGTCCCTAAACTACCATTCTGGAGAAATGAGGGAGGAAGAAAAATTACGTATTTATTCAAACCCAGCATTCTCTTTGGGTCAAAGGATAAATCCAAGTTCATGGTGTCCCCACTAATCTATATTTTCCAGAGTATTCTTTAAGTACTAGTGTGACAACAATCTAGTACTTGAGGCACAAAGCTCTAACACTCACAATGCACTTGGATAAAAAGTTGTTCATGTAAAAACACATATTCTGTTCTCAAGTATATTTCAGTTTCCTATTTGATGAAAGCTTGGAGTAAGTACAAACCTGGTGGTTTCATGAACAAAGTTATAAAGAAAACTTGTAAACTTGCTTTTCTCAGATCAGGCTTGGCCAGTGAGGTTTCAAGCAATTCAGCTTGCTCATCAAATGATATGTCCAAGGATAACAAATCTTGAAACAGGAAAGAAGGAGAGATCTGATCCTCTCCTGCCTATACTTCCTGTCCTGGTGTTGTAGGAGAAACACTGGACCGATAACCATAAGGTCAGCGCTTCAAACCCAACAGCTGCTCTTTGGAAACCCTATACAGGGTTTGGTACCAACTCCATGGCACCTAACAACAGCAACAACATACAGGGTTGCTATGAGTGGGAACATACTCAAGGGCACTTACCAACAACAATAGCAACCTGTCTATACAGGTAGCTCCCTTAACCCTAAACATCACTTAGCAATTTAAATAGACTGACTCAAACAGCTAAGTAAAATCTTCCTGCATTATTTCTGTATTCTTTGCTGGCTACTGTTACTACTCAGATATATACTCTTTGCTCCTGAAAGAACTACAATACGGATGGTCAAGTTTCACTGTGTAACAATTATAATTTTGTTAACTTTTGAAATTTATCCAAGCGATATGCTAAATACAATGGGAGTGTTTCTTACGTGATTTAACAAGATCAACTAGTGAGATACAAGCAGAGCTAGGATTAAGAGCTGTTATTTTCTGTTCTAAAGTGTGAAACATTTTGGGAAGTTTTATTTAACATCAATCAATTATTTAACATCGATCAATCAAAAGGTACTTCCCAGTACCCTTTAACAAATATGCCTGCAAAAATGGGTCCCAAATAAGATATTTTTTTCCTTCCTCCTTATTAAAAATAGTTTCCATAATTTATACTGGACACTAAAGCAAAAATTTCTTATAGGGCAGAAATTAAATGCAGATTTCCCCACCAAATAACATATGGAATTATGTTTAAGTATTCATAATTAAGAAATGCCAAATGTACCTAGATACCATTTCCCTTTATTAATCAAAATTAATAAAATGCAATGATGTTAAAGGTTCCAAAGAGGGACTATCACTATGGGTTATAGTGTAAATTATAACCTTGTCAAAGGGCAATTTGGCAATGTGGTATCCATTAAAATGACATGCAAAGACTTCTTAACACAATAAATCTACATCTAGTTATTCTAAAGGTGTATGCAAATGGACCAAAAACAAAACAAAGCAAATGGTTGTCACTGAGCTGATGCCAACTCCAGACAACCCCAAGTGCAACTGGGCTGGGGCTTTACATCGTTGTAAGGTGCCACTGAATGTGTTTCCACTCATAGAGACCCTGTATAGGGTTTCTGAGGCTGTAAATCTTTGCAAGAACAGAAAGCCTCATCTTTCTCCCCAGAAGCAGCTACTGGGTATTGACTACCGACCTTGTGGTTAGCAGTGCAGTGCTATCCTACATGCACATGTTTTTCATTTGAGGTGCTTCTAAGGAGACTTGAACCACCAACTTTTTCAGTTAGCCAAGTGTGTTAACCATCTGTACCTTGTCCAGGGACTCCAAAACCATTTGCTATTAAAAGTAAGTAGATGGAAAAAGATGTTCACAGAACATCATTCATGGAGTAGCAAACACCTAGACATAAATGCCCTTCAGTGGAGGACCAGTTCAATAAATCTGTAGTTATTGTTGATAAGTACCATCGAGTCAGTTCTGACTCATAGTGACCCTGCATAGGGTTTTCAAGGAGCAGCTGGTGAGTTGGAACCACGGACCTTGAGTTTCAAACCAACCTTGTGGTTGAGTAGTACAGCCACACCAGGACTCCAGTATACCCAAATAATGGGACTATATGCTACCATGAACACAGAACAAAGGGAATTTCTTTGCTTTAAAATGAGAAAAAACTCCAAAAAGTTTAATAAATCCCTAAATGAAAAACCAAGTCACAGAACAGTATGTACAAACTATCCTACACATCTGTGTTAATAAAAAAGGAAAGTGTATATGTATACACTTTTAAGATACTAATTCTAGAGGAATATTTAGAAATTTGATATCACAAGAAGCTGTAAACTGAGATGACTTGGACAATGAGTCTTTTTTACCTTTAATTTTACATCTTTCTCCACTGTTTTAAATTTATATCCTATTCCTATGTTACTTTAACCTCAGATCATGGCTGAATTTTGTACCCCTGGCTACATCCCCGGTAGGAAGAAGCTCACCACCCACACCCCATCCTCTGCCCTATCATGCCATAACACCCAGGTTCCAGTTCGGAACTTACGTAATGGAGGATTGCAGAGTCAACATTTCCCTCACTCCTTTTCTCCTTGCTTCACATCCTTAAGTTATTTATGCTGATTTCTGACTCTTGCTAAAATATACAGTCTTTTAAGAGCAGGGTCAGAGTTGTAGATCTAGCAGAGTATTCAGAAGGCATCAGAAATAAATAAATGTTAACTTATTTCTGTTGCTGTTTTATGAAATTAATTATGAGAGTCAAAATTTTATTTTAAAAAGGAAAAATCTACCAGTTTTCTAATCAGTTAGATTAAGTAATAAATTACCTTCACATTACAGAAAAGTAAAACTGAGATATTTTAAACATATACATTACTTGCTATCTTCAAACAAAGAAGATAAAGAGAAGCAGACCAGATTGCTATGTCTTTGCATCTTGCCATGTTGTTGCCCTGGTTCTACCTACATTAAAAGGATGTGTAAATTTAAAAAAAAAAAAAAAAAGTTAGAAAAATATGTAGCACTTCAGTAAGTATGTAATATGGGCAAAAATGCTAAGGCAAAGAAAAAGGAATCTGATTGAAGAAAACAAAGTACTATCATAATACCCTCATTTCCAATAGTGTCAACTACAATTTTTAAAAAGGGGTGGGCATTAGTTTCATTTCTGGGTACCCATTTATAACAGTGAATAGGAACTACACATCAGAATGGAATGATTATTGATTTCTTAATGGATTACTGCTGCACAAATTTACACTCACCAAAAACCATCAATCTTAGGGCAATAATTATAAACCTATCATAGTACATACAGCATTCTGACTGAATTGAAACTTACTGCTATCTTCCGGGAAATGACCAATTTTCTATTTTTCTGGCGGCAACCACAAACAGAATGGTGAGCATCTTATAACAAATGCTATTGTAGGACATGTTTTGTAACAGCCGCATCATGCACCATCTGTAAATTGCTATTAGAGAGGTAAACAATCAGGTCCTGGTGTACTTTTCCTGATTATTCATTATTGATGAAAATGGTAAATAAAATGGGTATAAGGCAGTTACATTCGTCAAAGACCTATCTTTACTGGCAGGTTGCAGTGAAGAGGTCAAAGATACACTGTTCATTAGCTGTTCTAACTCTACATCTTAATTTCATAGCTCTCCCCAAGTCAGCATTAGAAGCTCTGGAATAACTAGTCTACAACTAAGACTAACAAACTAGGCTGTGTCTTTAAGCCTCTAATATATTCTTGGTGAACTACATTTACTATATACTAAGCAGAATGTCATCACAACTACGAATTTTTTTTCCAAAAAGAAAAACACATGATGTCAGTTCCAGCTAGCAGTCCTCATTCACTAGATAATGATGTGATCTAGTATTAATCAATGAAGTTTCCAGTTATCATAATTTCCAGTTGCAAGATTTAGATAATATCACATTCTTCCACATAGTTAATCCCATTCTGAACTCTATTTGAGCCATATTGTGCATAGATTATCATAAAAGAAAGGCAGTTATTCTTATCCAAACAAATGCAATTTAGAAGCAATAGTATTTACTTATTTTTATTTTCTCTTTAGGACCCAATCTATCATAGAAACTTTGAGAAAACTGATATATCAATTTTCTTCTCTAAAAAATTATAATATTAATTTTTCCACCTAATTAACTAACTTAAACAAATATATTTCCAAAACATCTTTGAAACAACAACAAAAAAGTTATTTCCTAAGATTAGAGTGCCTTTGTAAAGTATCTCCTTTACTAAATACTAAGAGACTATTAAATTACCATGATAATCAACTATAACAATTAAAATACTATTAAATATGACATAAAACCAAATAGAAAAGCTAAATGAAATTGTCATTAAAAATAAAATAGATTTGTGTAACAGCTCAATAGATTTATCAAAAACTGTGAAATATGGGGATGAAAAACTTAGGCTTTTTATTGTTCACTTGTTTAGTGGAAAAGGATATTCTAAAAATGTTAAAACAACCAAGTCAGAAAAATAAATGTACCCTCTAGAAGGCAGGAGACAACTTTAGACTGAATTGATATTACTTAGTTGTCAAACTTTTGGAACCATATTTACTAAACATAAAAAACATGCAAAAGTTTGCAGTCTCAGTAACAACAAAGTATACCAACGAGTTAAATGTTTCATTCAAGTTATTGCATTTAATACTTATAACTTTATGTGAAAGGTATTATTATCATTAAACATTTGACTGCTGAGGAACTATATTTAGAAAATCCAAGAAACTTTCCCAAGGTCACCCAGCTATTATATTAAAAAACAAATGAATATCAACAACTCTCTCAGGTCTTAGCTCAAGGAAAGTAAAAACACAGAGTCAGGACTTTAATCCTGATTTATAGTACTACAGAATAAGCACCGAACTGCAACAACAGCATCAATTCAAACCCACCGGCTGGCCGCTCTGCGGAGGACAGACTTACAACCTCAGAAACCCTAAGAGTCAGTTCTGTTCTACAGGATTGCTAAGAGTCTGAGTTCACTCAACATCAACAGAATATAACATGATAGCCAATTTTCTTAAGCACTTCCACAGGGCCTCAAACCAAAACGCAACAACAGTTGCATCCCCTGAGACTACTGTGGTCCAGAGCAGACAACAAGTGCCCAATATTTGATGTAAATGGAGTAATTAATGAATGCAAAGAAAGTAAGAATATATCATGTAAAAGAACAAGCATTAGACTAAGAGTCAAAAGCCATTTAAATAATTGTTCTACTACTCCCTCCTCCAGTAACCTTGGGCCACAGTGTATTTACATTTAAAATAAAAGCTTTACAATGAATGTTACAGCATAAAATACTGTGACTGTTATACAGGCATGCAGACACTCACAGGATTCCATTTAAGGAAGGCAAAGGATTAGAATTCAGTCCCTCCTGTTGTGGTTGCAGTTTAAGTACTGTCCAGTGGATTCTGACTCACAGTGACCCTGTGTAGGGTTTCCAAGGAGTGGCTGGTTAAGTTTGAATTGCTGACCTTGTGGTTAGCAGTCCAGTGCTTATCCTACAAGAGTCACACCTTTAGTGTTTGTAGGCTTTTTCTGGGTGTTAGGGCTACAATAAGAGCAAGTCCCTACCTCATGTATTTGTTGAAGGGGAGGAACATAATAAATAAACATAAATAAATAATTAGATCATTTTAAACACTGATAAGTACAATAAAAAAATAGAATGTGGCAATGCCATAGATTGCTTAGGGATTTATTTAGAAACGGTGCTCAGGAAAAGCCTCTTCAAGAAGGCAACCACTGAGTTTAGGAGGCTTTCATGCAAAGTTAAGAGTGTTCCAAGGATGGCAAAGATAGAAATGAACTTATCTGTAAGGAAAAGAAGGATAGAAAGTGTTATCAGACTTATTCAACAAGGGGAATAAAAAAGGAAGAGAAGGTAAGAGGAGAATGGAATTTCATCCTTTAGCATCATTTAGATTTTAAGAAGGAGTTTTAATTGTATTCTAATTTAAATGGAAGGCCTTCATTTGAAGCAGAGGATTGCTATGATCTGATTCAGGATTTAGAAAGTTCATCTCTGACTGGTGTGTGAATTATTTTCCACAGAGGAGCAAGAGAAGAGAGGCAGGAAGATCACTTATAAGATGTTGCAACAGTTTAGGTTTAGCGGTCTGGAAAACGATGATAGCTCAGATTTTAACTGTGGTTATAATAAGAACTGTTGAAATTTGGGGTATGTTTTAGGAGAGTCAACGATTGTGAATGTGAGTTTTGAGAAAAGGAGAGAAGTCAGTAATGGCTCTAACCATTATTTTTTATTATTTTTTAATCTGAGCAAAAATGACTGTGTGAATTACTTGCAGGGGAGACGGAGAACACTTGTAGGGAAGCAGGTTAGGGTAGGAGTAGGAGAAATCTTCTCTACCATATTAAGTTTAATATTCCTATTAGATATCAAAATAACTACATTGGCTACCAAATATGCTGCATTGTCAAGATACGGACTTGAAAGTCATCAAAGCATTAGTGGTATCTAAGGAGAAAGAGAGAAGGGGATCTGCTAATAGACAGATGAAGGATGAAGGTATGTATCAGATGTTTTGTGTTCACTGAGTAATTGACAGCCCTTGATTATGACACTCTCAATGGGAACAGTCCTTTATTTCTTTCTGAAAGATAGGCACAGAAGCTGATTCTTACTTTTCTATCAAAAGCTTGTAGCTTCAATGGAACAACCAGGATAGAACTATTGAGAATATTCAGACATTGTGAAGAATATAATCAATGTCACTGAACATTCTGTGTGGAAATTGTTGAGTGGGAACATAAACGGTTATGTAAACCTTCACTGAAAACAGTAAAATAATATTTCCTTTATCCCAAAATCCATAATCTGGGGAATCAAACACTTTGTTTTTGTTTTTGTTTTAAAAAAAAAAGACATTCAAAAATAAATACTAATTACCACATCCAGGGGCTCTTATAAGCAGCAAAAAAGTATGAACATCAAATCTAACTCATGAGCAATAAAGTGCTTATAATAAAGTGAAAAATTAAATCAATGAGAATCAGTCATGAGGGGCTGTCCCCATCCAGACAACTGCTCCTGGAAACACAGTGTTGTCTGTCAGCTGCTGTCAGTAGGTCCCCGAATCAATAGCGACCCTGGCACAATGGGATCAGATCCAAAATACTTCACACTTAGAAACCATTTATTTGGGAAAGGCACTTACATAAATAAAAATACATCTTTAATGTGATTAAAATTTAACTTCTTGCTCTCGTTAAGTTCTGTTGAGTCGTTAACGATGTAGGGTTTCCAAGGAGCAGCTGGTAAGCCTGAACAGCCTACCTTGCGATTCAAAGTGACCTTGCAGCCCAATGCATTAACCCACCTAGCCACACCAAGACTAGCTTTATAGTAAACCAACTCTAACCATCCACAAGAAAATATTTTAAAGTGACAAACAGAAAATAAGAGAATGATTACCAAAAAGGTTGTTTTCAACATAAAAATTTGTTTGATCTGTTCTTAAATTGTTATTATTGATAATACGGAGCCCTGGTGAGGCGCTGTAGAGTAAGAACTGGATAGCAACATCAATTTGAACCACAAGGTGGAAGTTCAAACCCCCTCCTCAGAAACCCTATGTTGTTAAGTGCCGTAGAGTCGGTTTCGACCCACAGCGACCCTGTGTAGGGTTTTCGTGATGCGGCTGGTGAGCCTGAACCACCGACCTTGAGGTTGAAACCGATTTTGCGCATTAACCCACAGTGCCACGCCAGGAAACCCAATACGGGGTCTCCTTGAGTCAGAACCGACTCCTCGGCATTAACAACAGCAACTGCTAATACATCTGTAAGTGTTTTTAGTTCAGACAGGCATACATCGCCTTCTTAAATGTCAGTTAAATGCGTAAGCTTAGTCCACAGAACCTTACGCCAAAAAAATTTCATCATCTTCCAGATAACATACATTTTTTTATAACATTTTTAAAAAATAGAAAAGTCAGGAGCCGAAAAGCAATTAAAATATTTCTTAAAGAAAATTATATGTTACAATGTAAACTATGAGAAGACTTGGCAAGCTCCAGATGATTAAATATATTGCTTATCCTTGTAGCAACAAGGAATAATTACAAACAAATGTTTGTAAAACTATATGATTGATCTTACAAACTTCTGGGCATATTTAGACAATATTCCAAGAAAGGGGTCATAATAAATCTTACAGAAAAAAAAATAAACGTTTGCAAAGCTTTTGTATTCCATCTCAGGTACTGTTAAAATAATTATATCAGGGCAAATGGGATAATTACCATAATCGCTCAAAAACAATTAAGGTCTGGCTTCACAATCTGGTACAAGCACATTGTGTAATAACAGTCTCAAGGAAGAGGCATGTGACTCACAGGTTTCTGAAGAATCTCTGGGATTTACCAACAGTGGTCTAACTAAATGACCAACCCATAACTTGAGAGATCTTAGCTCACAGAGATTAGAAATATCCATTAGTCAAAATTGTAATGATAACAATAACCGCAGTTACAACAACTTTAAAACTATCACTTTAGACTTTCCTGACCATATTATCTCTCTTACTTCAAACTTCTTACTAAAAAGTAACCAAAATGTCTGGGCAGAATTTCACATCTTTTCATTGATTTATTGATTGATTGGTTGTGTGTGTTTATGTGTGTATGCCATGTATGCCACTGATATTCCAAATATCAGCAGTCTGCCATGGTAGTCAAGGAGCTCTGGTAGCGTAGTGGTTACAAATCGGGCTGCGAACCGCAAGGTCAGCAGTTTGAAACTACCAGCTGTTCCCCAGGAGAAAGATGAGGCTATCTGCTCCTGTAAAGATTTACAGCCTTGGAAACCCTATACAGGGTCGCCATGAGTCGGAACCGACTCTGAAACACATAATAACAACAACCATGGTGGTCAGATTTCAGTAGAGCTTTGAGATGAAGACAAACTAGGTAGAAGTACCTGGCAATCTACTTTCAAACATTAGCTAACACTTTACAACAGAGCATTTTCTGATGCAGTGCTAAAAGGTATGCACCCTAGGTTGGAACACTACACAAGACCTGCAAAAGTAGACTCTAACACACCAATGTTACAAAGATAGCCCAGGACCAAAGTTTCCTTCTGTTATATGTAGGTCACCATGAGTTGGCGCCAATTTGATGAAAAGTAACAGCAAATGGAGAAGCAATGGAATACTAACTGCAAGGTCAGTGGTTTAAACCCACCAGCCACTCCTTAGAAACCCTATACAGACAGCACTAAACAACAACAACCCTGGTGACGCAATAGGATAAGCACTAGACTGCTAACTACAAGGTGGTTGTTGTTGTTAAGTGCTGTCAAGTCGATTCCAACCCATAGCGTCCCTGTATAGGCTTTCTGAGGAGCAGCTGGTGACCTTGAACCACCTACCTTGCAGTTCAAACGGCATTGCAGTCTGGCACCTTAACCCACAGCACCACACCAGCAGTTCAAATTCACCAGCCACTGTATGGGAGAAAGATAAGGCTTTCTGCTCCCATAAAGATTTACAGCTTTGGAAAGCCCATACAAAGTCACTATGAGTTGGTAATCAACTTGGACGGCAGTGGGTTTGGTTTTTGGTAACTACAAAGTGCAATATATTGATGACACAACCTTGCTTGCTGTAAGCAAAGAGGAGTTGAAACACTTGCTGATGAAGATCAAAGAATTTAGGCTTCAGTATACATTACAATTCAATGTTAAAAAAAAAAAATCATCACAACTGGACCAATAAACTGCATCATGATAAAGAGAGAAAACATTGAAGTTGTTAATGATATCATTAAATTTAGATCTATAATTAGTGCTATGGAAGCAGTAGGCAAGAAATCAAATGATAAATTACATGAGGTGAATCTGCTGCAAAATAAGGAGTATTTAAAGTATTAAAAAACAAAGATGTCCCTTTGAAGACTAAGGTGTGCCTGAACTAAATAAACCATGGTATTTTTAATCATACTGTATGTTTTTAAAAGTTGGACAACGAATAAGGAAGACTATAAAAGAATCAATGCATTTAAATCATGGTGGTGGTAAAGAATATTGGAAGTACTAAGGAGCTCTGGTAGTGTAATGGTTACAAATCGGGCTGCTAGCCTCAAGGTCAGCAGTTCGAAACTACCAGCTGCTCTGCGGGAGAAAGATGAGGCGTTCTGCTCCCATAAAGATTTACAACCTCAGAAACCCTGTGCTGGGTCACTATGAGTCGGAACCAAGTCCATGGTAGTTAACAACAACAGCATGGATCACCAGAAGAACAAATGTGTCTTGGAAGAATAGCCAGAATGCTCCTCAAAAGCAATGATGGTGAAGCTTCATCTCATGTACTTTGGACATGTCAGGAGGAGCCAGTGCTTGGAAAAGGTCAGCAGGCTTGGTAAAGTACAGGGTCAACAGAAATGAGGAAGACCCCTAATGAGATGGAGACCCAGTGGCTGCAACAGTGGGCTTACACATAATGATTGTAAGGATAGCACAAGACAGAACAGTGTTTTGTTCTGTTGTGCATAGGGTCGCTATGAGTCAGAGCTGATCCAACTGCACTTAACTACAACACAAATCCATTTATACTGTTTGAAGGTGGTGGTGGTAGTGTGCCACAGAGTCAGTTCCAACTTACAGTGACCCAGTATAGGGTTTTGTTGTTGTTGTGAAGTGCCGTCCAGTCGATTCCAACCCACAGCAACCCAGTATAGGGTTTCCAAGGAGCAACTGGTGAGCCTGAACCACTGAAATTGCAGTTCAAATGGTTTTGCAGTCTGACGCATTAGCCTAGAGACAGTGAATCTTTATGAGAATAGAAATCCTCATCTTTCTCCCATGGAATGACTGGTAGATTCGAACTACTGACCTTAGAGTTAACAGCCCAGCTCATACTCCACTATGCTACCAGAACTTCTTTGCCCTCAAGAATACTGTCTAAATATCCTAGCCCTGAAGAGACATCATCCTTGGTAAAACAGATGGTCAGTGAAAAGAGGAAGACAATCCATGAAGTGTATTGACAGTCGTTAGCATTCACCGTGTAACCATTACACGACCTGGACTCCTTATCCCTTCAAAGTTTTTGTAAAATCCAGTTTTGTATTCTAAAGTGGCACAAGCCTGAAGAGAGGTATTTTTGTGAAGTCTTATAAAGTTTCTAAATACTTGAAACATTTAATCCAACACAGGATGTTACTGAGTGAATGTGGAGAGTTGAGAAAAGAATCTACACTAGAACTGACTTTAGAGCATTTACTTTAAAACTGCTTGTGTCTATTATTTTCCAGTAACCAATGAAAAGGACTAGCAGGGTGATCTGGTCTTTGCCCATCTCAACATGGATAACATATCTGAAGTAATAAAGCCCGTGAGGTTACTCAAGTAACAATATTCTAGAATAACTAAGATATGCCTCTAATGTACTGTCAACTAATCAGCAAATGTTTACTCATGATAACATTGAAATCTTAATTTAAACATAAAAACTATGGCTGTCAAATCAATTCTGACCCACGGAACCCCGTAGATACAGAGTGGTACAGCTCCATAGCGTTTTCAAGACTGAGTCTTTCCAGACAGGGGCCCTGGTTGTTCAGCGGTTAAGATATTGGCTGCTAACTAAGAGCCTGGCTATTTAACACTGCCAGTTGCTCTGTGGAAGAACAATGTGGCAGTCAGCTCCCATAAAGATGATAGTCTGAGAAAGCATCTGAGGTAAATCTACTCTGTCCTATAGTATGAGTTGGAAGTGATACAACTACAACAGGTTTTATTGATTTAGACTTCTCAAAAGCAAATTACCAAGCCTTTCTTTGGAGTCACCTTTAGGTGAGTTCAAACTACCAACCTTCAGGTTAATAGTCAAGCTTTTCACTCTTTGTGCCTTCCACAAATCCAACACCAAACTCACTGCTGTCCAGTCAATTCTGATTCACAGTTGCCCTGCAAGACGGAGTAGGACTGTTCCATTAGGTTTCTGAGGCTATAAATCTTTACACAAGCAGACTGCCACATCGTTCTCCCACAGAGCAACTGGTTGGTTTGAACCGCTGACCTCTCAGGCCAATGCTGAACCCACTGCACCACCAGAGTCCCTAAAATATTCATAGGCAAACTTCATTAACTGAGTGACTACTATGTATCCAACACTGTGCCAGCTATCTGATGTGACAAAGGAAAATGACATTGAATGTCGGCACTCTGACAGACAGGTACTTTATACTGAAGTTATTTTATTACTCAACAACCTCAACAAACAAGCACTAATGGTCCCTATTTTACAAGCAAGGACACTAGAACGAATCAATGCTCCATATCCGGTCTGCTCCTCTCTAAAGGCATGCTCTGGCAGCTACCCTCAGATGGTGAGAATCACAGTCATTTTCCCCTGGCCTCCGGAGTCGTACAGGGGAGATAAGATGGACACATGTCCTCAAGTAATCATACACAAAGATAGAAAACGATAGTGACTGTCAAACTTTTTACAGTAGAGAGTACTCCTGGAGAAAAGGATCACCTGACTTGGGGGGCCTGCCTACAAGGTCACAATGCTAATAGTAGCCTGAACCCAAAGAAAGTTAGCTTCCGGACATGGAAAACAAAATGCTTATTTTTAAATGATCTCCTTGAGATTTACAAAGAATTTTGCACCCTTTAACCAAATGACCTGTGAATAGTGTTTCTATGTTCTCTGTTTTAAAACCTTTTAGAAAGAATATCCAGTTTTCTCTTTGATTCTTCACAGGATAAAAGAAGACAACATTACTTGGAGCTGATATATAGCTCTGAGAATGCCAGATATGCAACAGATAGATGAGTTAAAATGTAGGACACAAGGCACCATGAGTATGGAAATGTGTGACATTTCAGAACCATCTGGGAATTTACTTACTAACATGTCTAGTAAACAAGTAAACAAGCCTGTGCTAAAAGATCACTCTGGACAAGGTCAGGTAGAGAGTCACACCAAACAGCCAAGTCCTGCCACCAAACATATCTTCTGAATTGCCATCCTCAAATGAAATACATTATCACTGCATAATTACCATTTCAATTATACCCCTGACAAACAGAGCAGGTTTATTTGTGATTCGCTTTAATTAGGTAATTTTAGTTTCATTTCTTTAGTAATTGATTTGAATACAACAGAATTAATAATTGCCTCATATCTACACACACATTTCTTTTGAAATAAGGACTTATAGTCTGACTACCTGATAGCATTCAGACAAATGAAAAGCCAAAATATTTGGTCAGTGACCCAGATATCTTGTGTTTTAAAGGCAATGCTTTGGCCTGCTTTAAAAAAAATTATTACTGCTGTTGATTAAAAGCAGATGAAAAGCATGCTTCTCCCTAGAAGACTATTTGATACAACATATGACTACAGGATCTGTTTCTTAATTGGCATTTGATTCAACTTTTTCTTCATATGCTTGTCATCTAACAATAAAATAACAGCAGCCATTCAGACTAACTTGCATATGCCTATCACTATTCTGAAGGCTTTACACATATTATTTCTAATGAGCATCACTCCTCTGACACAGCAGATATGATTGCTTTTGTTTCACAAGTAAAGCGGAGGGTCCAAGAGATTAAGCATCTGTCCAGGCACCAAAGAGTTAATAAGTATCTGGACCAAATTTCTGAAGGGAAAAACTCAATTCAATTCTATAATTATCACTTCTAATGTATGTTTATTATTTTCTAACAACAAATAAAATGCTAACAAAATACTGCTAAAAAGAGTAGAGTCCTCTGAGATTTCTCAAATGAATATTGAGCTCAATTATTAATCTGCACAATGTATGTTAGCTGTCAGTGCATTCTGCATACTATAAAACATCTTACAAATAAAATGTCATTTTTAACAGGGTTAAGAATATATACCCTGATCTTCATGTTACTATTTATAGACATAGCAAGCTTTTCCTTCAACAATAATACAAGTTTAAGGTTCATCTCATGTCCGATAAATTTTTACTACAGAATTGTCACAAGATTAATTTTAGAGGAGTATTCCAATGAGTAAAAGTCACCAAAAGGATTCTAAGTCTCTGATGAAGTATGAGCTCCATAAAGTCTTTTAAAACTTAATGTTCATTAAAGTTTTCGATACTTTAGAAGGAAAAGACTACTTTAGGAATACAACCAGTTAGGATCTCTCACACACATACTGTAAGTTCTTCAGTTACTTTTACAAAAGATAAATGCAATAGATTAGCCCCAGGTGGCCATCGGTGACAGCACTGGTTTATGTCACCTAACAATCTCTTCTAGGTGCTATGGATTGAAACACTACTTCAATCTGTCAATCTTGCTGGGGTCAAATCCATAGGACTGGAATTTTAACCCAGTCTTCTATCCTGTCATCCACTCTTGGACTTTCAAATATCTGAAGTAGTGAGCTTCTTTCTAATGAAGCCCAATAAGTACTCATTTAGCTTCCACCAGACACCATTCTAATCTTACTGACACATTTTTCATCATTCAAGCAGGTAGCTTTCCTGATTGCCTTATAAATTCTGATTTCATTTTATTTGGGTGTTTGGAAAGATTCCAGTTCTTCTTTTGTCCTGTTCCTAGGCTTTAGTACATCTACTAACTCTACTGGATCCTGTGACTTGCCCTTTACTTCTGGATTTACCATTTTATCTTTTTACTCTTTCTTCTTGAACTAGTCCTTTTCTTTGTTACTTACACTTCACCCCTCTACTTTTTCCTTTTATATGCCTCAATTTATTTTCACAAGTCCTACCCATTAGCAACATACCACAATTGTCTTGATAAAAACAGTTTCTCTTTAAAGTTTTTAATACAAAAGTTTAGCAAAAATCAATGGAGTTTTAAATTGAACACATGAAAATGAGATCAAGACTCTTCTAAAAACAGTAAACTTTATTATAGAATGTAGAACAGAAAAATTTTAAGCTTGACCTCTTTGATCATATGCTACACTGTCTTCTTAATGTTTCCCAGTCATTTTTTGTCATTTCTATGTACCTTATTTAGTTTATATCACCTTGTGCTATGTATAAATATCATTCATTAAAACAATTTGAAAAATACAAATTTATTTTGAAAATTCTACTGTATTATAACAATTAACTAAACATCTTATATTCAAACTAAATCTAAAAGGATATGGGAAAAGTCTGAAGATGGCAATTATACATGAAAATATTCCTGACTTCAGTCTGTTTTCTTTCGTATGTAATATTGCTGAAATTCTGATCCACGTGATCACATTAAGCAGCTCCCTTGTAGAATAGCTGCATCCTTTAGAAGGTAACTGAATTTGCTTTGTTTTGAAATGATACAAGAAATAAATGTATATGCATTCATTCTTTGTTAAAAAAATACAGATGCAAGGGTGTTGTTTGCATTGTCAAACACATACACATGTGGTTTTAAATTTATAAATAGCATCATCTCATATATACAGTTCTATGGCGGAGCTCTGGTAGCGTAGTGGTTACGAATCGGACTGCGAACCTTAAGGTCAGCGGTTCGAAACTACCAGCCGCTCCGCGGGAGAAAGATGAGGCTTTCTACTCCCGTAAAGATTTACACCCTCGGAAACCCTGTACAGGGTCACTATGGGTCGGACCCGACTCGATGGCACTTAACAACAACAACAATGCAAGCAATGGTTTAGGGTAAGTATTTAATAAGTTCTCTGATTTGTTGCAAAATAGTATCTCTTCAATTGTGTGATCAACTATTGTACTCAAACTGTGAGGCCAACTAAACTTACTCAAATCCCTAGAAAATATTTGGACGCCCTCATGATGATAGCAATTTACATAAGAATGATTTCTTTTAAGTTTTGTTTTGTTGGGTGTCAGAGATGTTTCTTTTTTGTTTTGTTTCCCAAAAAAACTGACTCCAAAGATTGCCATTAGGTCATAAATTTGTCATAGTTCAGACAGATGGTGGTGAGTAATTCATAATTTGAGAGTTTAAAAAACAGCAGCCTCACAGAAAATAGCTCAAATTTCTTTCTCTAGTTGTCTGTTATGTGCAAACAAAATCTATTTTCAAAATAGTTTGCAAACATTCAACAAAGTAGTAAGTGTCATTTTATATTTAAAGTGCCATATTAGAATCAGTGTTTTGGATATGTTAAGTAATTTTTTAATTAACATCTGAAAATGATAATTCTTAAACAGCCAAATTCTGAAGCCAGAGGTGGTATAAGAACAATTTTAGATGTCGTTTCTAATAGAAATGAATGGACCTTTTAGAGTCAGGAACTAAACATATATCCCCTACACTAAACACTATAGAAATATCACTTTTTAGTTAGAAAAAGTAGCCATAGTCTTGAAAATAACGCAATCTACATCAAATCATCTGGATGATAAAGTCATAGTGCTAATTTAAACACATATAAGATGCAAATCTTATCAAAAGTAGATTTCAGTGTGTAAATACTACCAGGTGAAATGGACACATTTTAAACAAAAACAAGCATCTTTGTGAAAAACGTTAACAGTAGTACTTCTTTATGAAAATAAAACTGTAATAGAAAATGCTTTATTTAATTATAGAAGAAATGTAGATATCTCTTTAGAACACAACAAGAAATTCCCAATGTTAAGTTAACCCCAGAAGCAGTGCAATGTAGCAACCCAGCACTTCAAAATATAACTGAGCCCTGCACAGAGTCCGGGTACAGTGAGAACTACAGCTTCCATGATAATCAGAACAATGACAAAAATGTCAAAGGTGTAGACATCTAGAATGTTAATTTATTAGAACGTGACTTTACACTGATTAATTATATACTCCTCAAAATATCTGGAGTACATGAGAAAAGTTAATTGAACCATTCCATCTTGTACATGCTACTAAATGCAGAGAAATGGTTTTAAAATTGCAAGTATGTGAAATTCAATTTGTAAACTCTAAATGTGCTATGTGCTATAGAAAGATATTAGTAATGGTAATGAAGATGATGATGATGATGACTATAAAATATTCATGAAAACACTGACGTTAATTTGGATTCCACTGAATCCACAACTGTATAGACTCCAGAACCTTAAGAACTCTTTAGGGCCTTAGAGATCATCTTTTTTTTTTTTTTTTTTTTGGGGGGGGGGGTAGCAGATTTGAAGATTATAAAACCATTTTTAGAGTGAGACATGGACAAATAGAACATATAGCCTAAAAGTGATAATTACAAGGGCATTAGACTTTGGAATTATTTCAACATCTACAAAATGAATTTCTAAATTTCTGCAAATAGTTCAGAAGCACATTACTTAAATATTCAATATGTTAATCATACATCATTCTTCTCAGTGAAGAGTGGGCCTAAGTATTTACTGGGCTCCTCCAGCTATGCCCTGGTGATGTAATATGCTGGAATGACAAAGAACCCTGGTGCTTCAATGGCTAAGTGTTCGACTAGGACCCTAAAGATTGGTGCTTCAACCCACCAGATACTCTGCACAAGAAGCCACTGATGCAGACAGACTCCCTGGAAAGCCTACAGAGCAGTCCGATTCTGTCCTATAAGTTCCCTAGGAGTAGGGAGGGACTTGACAACATACAACACTATGCTGGAGAGGAATAGAGAAATAAGGAATGACCAATGTCTGCAATGTCATCCTGGTGAGGCTCTGTAGGATAATATCTAAACTGCAAACTACAAGGCCAACAGTTCAAACCCACCAGCCACTCCTGGGAAACCCTATATAGAGTTGCAAACAAAAAATCGTCACCATTGGACCAATAAACAACATTCTTATCAATGGAGAAAAGATTGAAGTTGTCAAGGACTTCATTCTTTTTGGATCAACTATCAACACTCATGGAAGCAGCAGTCATGAAATTATACGACACATTGCATTAGGCAAATCTGCCTCACAAGACCTTTTTAAAGTGTCGATGAGCAAAGATGTCAGCTTGAAGACTAAGGTGCGCCTGACCCATGTCATGGTGTTTTCAATAACCTCATATGCATGCAAAAGCTGGACAGTGAATAAGGAAGACCACAGAAGAATTGATGCATTTGAGCTATGATGTTGGAGGAGAATATTGAAAGTGCCATGGGGTGCCAAAAGAACCAATATAGATCCATTTTGGAAGAAGTGCAGCCAGAGTCCTCCTTAGAGGCCAAAATGGCCAAACTTCGTCTCTCATACTTCAGACATATTGTCAGGAGGGAGCAGTCGCTGGAGAAGGATATCATGTTTGGTAAGATGGAGGGTCAGAGAAAAAGAGGAAGACCTCCAATGAGATGGATTGGCCAAGTGGCAGCATCAATGGACTCAAGCGTGGCAACAATAGTGAGGTTGGCCCAGGATTGAGCCATATCATTCTGCTGTGCGTAAGATCACTATGAATCAGTACCGACTCAATGTCAATGGCACCTAACAACAACAACAACATGAGCTGGAATCAACTGGAAGACACACAACAATAACACAATTGTCCACAAAGATTCATATCTGGAAATTGCCAGTTAATTTCTTTGTAATCAATGTGTGGCACCCAAAATAACACTGTATGCATATAAAAAAATGTTATCTAATTCACAGTGATTAAGATAACGTTCCTTATTAATTTATCTTAACTTCCAATACTATAGGCTTTGCTGCAAAATCACAATTGCTGCAGCCAGATTCCCTTAATGGTTTCATGTAACTGGTGTGATGTTTTTCGTACCTGACGAATCACTGAAAACTCCTCTTAATCCTCAGCAAATTTAACTTGTCATTCTTATCTGGCAGTGCAATTTTCCATCTTTATATAAAATGGATATTAAGATCTCTCAAACTGCTGACCACATCGCCTGTCAACATTTTTGTGAATGGAAGTTTGGATGCATTGCAATTTGTTGCTGCTGTTAAGTGCCATCAAGTCGATTCTGACTCATAGCAAACCTGTATAGGGTTTCTGAGGAGCAGCTGGTGAGCTTGAACCACCAACCTGGCAGTTCAAACTGACCTTGCAGTTCAGTGCATTAACCCACAGCGCCACAGCAGGACTCCAGTGCATTGCAATAGTAGTCAGGTATTCTTTACTGGCATTATAAGAGTACTTTCAAAGTACTATAAAAATCAACATTCAACAAATCTAAAGCAGAAATGCAAAAGCACATTAAGAATATGAATAGATCCCAAGCCAACAAGAAAAGGTTGTATCCTGATTGTATGTATTAATATACGTTAAAGACTGACTATGGGGGATTTAGCCAAGCAAACTAAGAAATAGTGATTCTCAAGGGTTTTCTGACTGAACCCAGACCTAGGGAATTTAAATCCATGCCTATTCAAGGGCGAAGGAATTAGACAAAGGGCTTCAACCATAATGATCAGAATGGCAATGCTATCTCTATTGTGATACTGAATATATTAGGCTCCCTTAGTCTGATGCCATTAGACATCTGAATTATATAACTAACTCCCTTTGCTCAGATTCCCTGCTCACTAAATGACCTTCACTGATTACCCACATAGGTCAGTTCACAAGCACAGATGATCCGGTCAAGCTAACTGGAGTGCCGGGTTATTTCTTGTTTTTTTTTTTATTAAGGTAAAGACATAAATTGGTATTCTGATTTTACATATCAGTCTTGTAAACTTGCTTAATGTGAGTCAAACAGAGATATGTATCCACTCTTCAGTGTGCCGATAAGACAAGTTTCAGAACTTGCAGGGCTAAGTGCCAAGCCCTGCATTTATAAAAATTTTCCAGGGGAAATGTTCTCCTATGAGAACCTATCTTAGCCAGTCGGTTGTCCTTTCTTTTCTGTTTCATTCTGCATTCTCAAATGTACTTCTGAGGAAGTCTTCAGGAAATAAAGTGAGTGGGAATTCATTTCTAGACAATTGATATAAATTATGGTGAGTCCATCACATTTATCTACTTCTAAATGCAATAAGGATTATGTTGTCAACTAAAATATTCATTTATTTGGACCCTCAAAGACAAGCTCCTCCTCTACAAAAACTAGTGCCGTACTTCTGTTCTCCAGCATCCACCATGAATCACACAATGTAAGTGCTTAGTAAATGTTTACTGGCTACATGATTGAAAGAAGAAAAAGCTCTCTCTAGGGAATTCTGAAACTCCAAATACAAGGAAATTCAGAAATATTTCCATCATTAACATTCATTTGGAATTCAGTGATATCTTGGAGATTACAGACATCAGAGCTTACATTTTTAAGACAGAATTCTATTATAGTTATTTTAAGACAATAAACCAAAAAAAAAAAAAAACACACACACACAAAAAAACCTATTAGCACCGCATTGATTCCAACTCATAGCAATTCTATATGACAGAGAAAAACTGTCCCATAGCGTTTCCAAGGACTGAACTTTACGGAAGCAGACTGTCACTGGTGGGTTCAAATCACCAACCTTTCAGTTAAAAGCTGAGCGCTTCAGCACTGTGCCACCTCAGCTCCTTTCTAAGACCATAAGTACATTAATTAGGATGTTTTCTATACCACACTTATCCCCCCTTGTTTTCTACACCACACTAACCCCCTAGGTAATATTACCCCAAGTAACACAACAGCATTAATTAAAACATAAATATTTACAAAATTACTTTCAATTTTTTTGTCTATATGGAATCCTGCTGTGGTACTGTAGGATAAAGTACTGGACCACAAGGTCAGTTTGAACCACAAGGTTAGCAGTTCAAACCCACCAGTCGTTCCTTGGAAACCCTATACCAAGTTGCTTTGAGTTGAAACTGACTCGATAGCACTTAACAATAAAACAACAAACAATAACAACAATATATTTATATGGCAATACGGTGGCTCCATACAATAAGCACTGGACTGCAAACCACAAGGTTTGAAGCTCAAGCCCACCAGTCACTCCTTGGAAGACAAGGCTTTCTGATCCCGCAAAGATTTAAAGCCTTAAATAGGCTATACATGGTCACTATGAGTGAACCAACTCGATGGCAGTTAATAACACATCAGGCTACGAACCTCAAGGTCAGCAGTTCGAAACTACCAGCTGTTCCACGGGAGAAAGATGAGGCTTTCTGCTCCTGTAAAGATTTACAGCCTCAGAAACCCTG
>NW_006408628.1:909810-938547 GCF_000296735.1 Chrysochloris asiatica
TTTTTCTTAATCTTTTACAATAATGGTCCTATGCCATATTTCTCCTTTTGTGACTGACTGATTTCACTGAGCATAAGGAGCTCTGGTAGCATAGTGGTTACGAATTGGACTGCTGACCTCAAGGTCGGCAGTTCGAAACTACCAGCTGTTCCACGGGAGAAAGATGAGGCTTTCTGCTCCTGTAAAGATTTACAGCCTCAGAAACCCTGTGCAGGGTCACTATGAGTCGGGACCGACTCCACGGCAATTAACAGCTATATTTATAGTGGCCAAGTGCTGTTGATGAGTCTGTTCTGACTCAGTTTCCCTGTATAGGGTTTCTATGGAGCAGCTGGTGGGTTTAAACTGTCTATCTTGTGGTTTGCAATCCAATGCTTATCCTACAGCACTCAATATATATATAGAGAGAGAGAGTTGATTCCAACTCATAGCTACGCTGTATATGGTTTCTGAGGCTTTTTAACCTTTGCAGGAGCACAAAGCCTCATCTTTCTCCCACAGAGTGGCTGGCAGGCTCAAACCATGGACCTGTGTCTCACAGTCCAGTGCTTATCATATGGAGTCACCCACTGCGTTCCCCATATATAGATATACATATACATATAGACACACATATATAATACATATGTATGTGTATATGTATATATGGAGTCCTGGTGTGGCACTGTGGGTTAATGCGCCAGACTGCAAAACGATTTGAACTACAAGACTGGTGGTTCAAGCTCACCAGCTGCTCCTTGGAAACCCTATATGAGTCCTGGTGTGGCACTGTGGATTAATGTGCCAGACTACAAAGCCATTTGAACTGCAAGGCCGGCTGTGCAAGCTCATCAGATGCTCCTTGGAAATCCTATATTGGGTGGCTATGGGTCAGAATTGACTTGAGGGCACTTTACAACTATATACACACATATATATGCTGTTTTTGTTGTTAAATGCCATCAAGTCAGTTCCAACTCATAGCCACCCTGTATAGGGTTTCCCAGGAACAGCTGGTGAGCTTGAACCACTGACCTTGCAGTGCAGCGCATTAACCCCCAGTGCCATACAGGACTCCATACATATACATATATATAGACACATATACATGGAGTCCTGGAGTGGCACTGTAGGATAAAGCACAGGACCACAAGGTTGGTTTGAATTACAATGTCGGCGGTTCAAATTCACCAGCTGCTCCTCAGCAACCCTATACTGGGTCGCTGAGTCAGAACCGACTCCACGGCATATACCAGAATACCAATAGTACAAAAGCACATACAAATACATATTAAGGAGCCTTGGTTGTTGTTGTTGTTGCTATATGCCATCGAGCTGGTTCAGACTCAGAGAGACCCTGTATAGGCTTTTCAAGGAGTGACTGCTGAGTTTGAACCACCAACCTTGTGATTCAAACCTACCATGCAATCCTGTGCTCATCCTATAACTGCACACCAGAAGTCCAAGGAGCCTTGATAGAGTAGTGGATTGTGACCTAGACTGTTAACTACAAGGTTATTAGTTCAAATCTACCAGTCACTCTGTAAGAAAAAGATGAGGCTTTCCGCTTTGGTAAAGATTTAAGCCTCAGGAACCCTATATAGAGTTAGAATTGATTCGGCGGCACCCAACCACCACCATCATATATACATATTGTGTTGTACCATATATACATAATGTGTTGTGTGCTATTGTGTTGGTTCTGACACATAGTGACCCTGTATAGGAGTGCTGTTATGGCACTATAGGATAAGCGCTCAGCCACAAGATTGATTTGAATCGTAAAGTTCATTGTTCAAACTCACCAGCTGCTTCTTGGAAACCCTATACAGCATCACTATGAGTCAGAACTGACTTGCTGGCACTTAACAGCAACAAAGGGTGTCCAAGGCTATAAACGTCTACAGAAACAGAAAGTCTCTACAGAAACAGAAAGTCTCATCATTCTCCCTTGGAGAGGCTAGTAGATTCGAACCAGTGACCATGTAGTTAATAGCCCAATGCAACCTACTAAGCCATCAAACCTCCATATATACATAAACAAGCAAACACATACATAAATAGAGAGACACTCAAACCCACTGCTGCTGAATTTATTCTGACTCATAACGAATATATATAAATATGTATAAATATATAATATATATATATATATATATATATATATATATATATATATACCCCAAACCAAAGCCACTACAGGGGAGCCAGTCATGCTGTAGAGGGTTTCCAAAGCTATAAAGCTTTACAAAAGCAGAAAGCCTCATCTTTCTCCTACAGAGCAGCTGAGCTGGTAGACTGCAGTCTAGTGCTTATCCTACAGTGCCAGCAGGGCTCCTGAGGGAGTACACACACACACAAACACACATGGAATCCTGTTGTGGTGCTGTAGGATAAACGCAGGGCTGCAAAGTCGGTTTGAACCACAAGATTAGCGGTTCAAACTCACCAGTTGCTCCTTGGAAACTGAATACTGGGTCACTATGAGTCAAAAGCAACTCACAATATGTATATATAAAGTTTTCATAAAGCTATGAATAAGAGTATTAAATTCTTTGACTACGAATATGGCAGAACTCACCACTATTTCGGTAACAAATGCATCTTCAAGTATTTTAAATTACTTATTTACTTATTAAGAAACAGGTTTGAGAGTGTATGTCACACACTAGCCCTATGTTTTCATATAACTTTGAAAGTTATGCTATTAAATATACTTCTACAATTTAAAGAGGAGGGATGGCATATTTTGTTTAAAAATCAGTGAGTCAATTACATCAATTAATAAAATGTCTGAGACTATCATAAAAGGACACCATTAAGCAAAGAGATCGTTGAAGCTCATACATTTTAATATGCAATGTTGAGTTAATGGGGTAACTGGAGAAAAAAGATCACTGATCAAATGCCGATGCTTACTTAGGGGAAGTTTTTAAGAATTATTAAACTATTATTAAAGTAACACAAGAACAAAATAACCAAAACACATTTGTTTCAGTAATTAAGAAAATCTACACTTCAGCCTTATCTATCCATCTGCCTCATTGCTATTCCCTCCCAAACACCATGCTTCAAGCTCTCTGCATCTAGAACTCGACTAAACTATTTTCCTGAGAATTTTTCCCAGTATTTCCTACCTCCACCGATGGAAGCTACCACCATCAATCCAGTAATCTAGGAGCCAGCGCCCTTACTGTGCTCCTCTGCTAAACCTCACTATCCAAGTCCTGCCCCATTCAATCTGGTGTACATCACACAAACCCTTCTCTTCTGTTAGACCCACTAACACAAGGTGTCATAACTTTGCACTCAATCGTGGCAATCGCCTGCTCAAGATTCCCCTACCTGTAGCCTTCTCCCCATCCACAGTCCTTCCCCCACTTTGCAGCAAGTATAATCTATGTCAATAGAAAGACTGAAGTCACCTCTTTTGATAAAACGTTGGCTCCCATGAAAACGAAATCCAAGATCCCTCGTCACATGAAATCAACCATCATCTTGCCCTGCTTAACTCTTCAGTGAAATTTTAGGTCTTCAGCTTTTAGACTCCAATTTAATACAAACTGCATATATTTCCCAGAACATTTAATATCATTTCTCACCTGTGCTCATCATAAGTGCATGTTTATTGAGGAAGCCTTCACCGGCTCCTTTAAATCTTACTCATTTAACAAGTCTCAGCTCAAGCTGACCCCTTAGGAAGCCTTCCCGAATTAGAGCCCCCCAGCAACCCACACAGTAGTCAGGGTACTGAGCTTACCATAGGATAATGCCCTGTTTAGCTGTCTGTCCTTCCCACTAGACTGTGACCTCCTGAAGAGGGTTCTCAGTTCTAAGCAGTCATAAAAAATGGAGAAGGAAGAGCAAAGAACAAATATAACACATTTGTTGGGAATTTTCTGCACATATGTACTTTTCTCATTCCCTTTTTTACATTTTTTTTTCTTTTGCTACATAGTTATGACACTGAGTGCTGACAATTGCAAAAAAAAAAATCAAATCAAGCTTCAAAAAAATTTTTGCTTTAAAAAGAGCTAAATCTAAAATATGCAAGGTATACACAGATCTAAGTACTACAACTCAAAATAGAGTGATATTTTACATCAAAACCTTCTGGTGTTATATTAGGGTGTGTCTATGGAAATCCAACCAAGGGTGACTGCCAAACAAAACTATAGAAGACAACTCAGAAAGCTGGTAAGTCCCATAACATAAGCTTGATTCAAAAAAGTTTATTAGTGCTCCTGCTTAACACAATTACCTGATATCATTCTAGCCTTGTAACAGCCTTCTACTTTTATAATACTGCTTTTGTTACTAAAACAGTGCTGGGTATGGTGGGCACCATGAAATGACATTAAGGGACGCCAATGAAATAATGTCACTAAACCACAACGTAACACAGTTTTATGTCGCAGTCCTGATAACTTCATCCTACTGCTAAGCTATCTAAAAGTTGACTAATATCTTCAGGTCTCAACTTCTACACAGGAAAAAATAGAAATCAGAATATAATTCTGCTTCACTAGGTACTCAAAATGGAAACCAGCTGAGAAAAAAATGAATGGGAAGCACTCTGAAAAGAATAAAGTAGATTCCCTGACCTGATTATTGGTCAGAGCCTTGTAAAACTAGAATTACTGCTTCTCCCAATTCCATTCGTGCCACTTGGCCACCAAACTGACTGCTGAATAATATTGATTGAGAAGTTGATCCATACAAAGGTATTAAAATAGTAAAACATACAGTTTGTGATACAATGTATCGTCACACAATTCAACTATCTGCAAGATTTACTAACAGGCATTTTAGGAGTAGATTATAAAAAAATTAATTAATTATAAGTTTGGGAACCTGAAATATTTTTCAAAGTAGTCAGCAGCAGGTATATATCACTTTGAAACTGATACTCAAGCAGCTATGCAAGAATTGGAAAAGAAAAACAGAAACGGAATCACAAGTCAGTTTCATCTGATAGGCCAAATAACAATATGGATTATTTTTATATTGTTCTGTTACAGTTATCTGTCTCAAATTCTAACTTCCAGATTCTATTTTTAAAATCACTTAACACTGTGTATTTCCAGTAGCCATCAAGGCATATACTGTCATCCCTGACACTGAAGATTGTCAGCCGACTCAATATGTACACTAATGATCTCAGGCAACAATGCCTATCTTCTTATCAAAGAATTACTTATTCCAGAAGAAAATGTCAAGAATTTTCTACAAAAACTCATTCTAAAATATAGGAAGCTGTCCTTATAAAATGTTAAGATCACTAATACCTCTTACTTCTTTTTAAGATTATCTTACATGCTGAATTTTAAACCACAAAACTGCCAAGCATTATAACATTTTTACTTCTCACCCAAGTTGCTTGTGCTCTAATTCTAGCACTGTCAAACAATGATAGCTGGTATCATTCTTTTTTATACAATAGCTGGCAGCAAGTAGTACAGATATGCTTCATCTTCTAATAGTCACTAAGTCACCTAAACAAATGACTAGGACCTTATAGTAATGCTGACTTTCCTATGGGCCACTTTCCTAAACTGGCCACAATCAGTGGACTAGCACAGTTGATTGACATTATATGAACAGTGTGTTAGCTATTAGGAAAACCAAATGTTTTCATTCTTTTATTGTTTTCTAAACGGTTTTAAAATATTTTTCCCCTTACAGTCTATGTTTTAATCTGCTCCTGCCCTCTTCTTGCTGCTATGGGAGACTTTATACTATATATAAAGCTTTTCCCATTTACTTTTGGCTTTAATACTTTTGATCAAAACGGTAATTCCAATATTGGAAGCAGTAGTCCCCCCAGGAAATATATTTGAAGGTATGAAAACATGCTGAGAATAAATACGTTATCTTCGCTTAAAAAGTCAACAATGAGCATTAAAGGGTTGAGAAAAACAAGCAATCTGGACACAAGTGATTTGACAGGTAAAAAACACACAAAATTATTCCAAGTTCCAGAAAAACACCTGCGTGGCTGATTCTAGGTCTCTTGTTAGACTTAATAGACAACAGTCCCTCTCTACCACTATTTGCTTTGGCAATCTAAAATGCTGATATTCTCCTAGATCTAACAGAGAGGAAAATGGGTATCTTCTCCATCTAACACCTAAGTGGGTAACCTAGATACTGTAAATAGAGGCTGCATAAAGGATGCAACACACAGCTCTGAAGTGAGAGCCAACATATTTAACCTACAACCCTTTGGAATAGAACCTAAAAACATGCACAGCCTAGCCAAAAACTGTACTAACATGGAATTGCCACAGGCTAATAAGGTAAAAAAAAAAAAAGTCTTTACCCAACACACAATTTTACTGTTGTTGGGTGAGAAAAGCTCGAATGTCAAAGGCACAGTTCGTATTTGTTTAAATTGATTATGTCTACACTCCGCACTGTTTATTTAAAATAGATGGTTAAACGGCTTTTGTGAAGTGAGTACTTGCAAAACCAAAATCAAATTCATAAGGAGCCAATTAGCCAATTAAAAAGCATTCTCCAGTTGATATTCTGGCAGTGGATAGGGATGATGATCACAAGTTGGATTGCTAGTTAGTATCTATCCCATAAAGGAGCCTTGGTTACGCAGTAGTTAAGGTGGTCGGCTGACTACTTAAAGGTTGGCAGTTCAGACCCACCAGTCACTCTGCAGGAGAAATGTGTGGCAGTCTAGTCTACTTCCCTAAAGAATTAAAACCTTAAAACCCAGGGGGTGGTGAGGGGGACACTTCTATTCTATTCTGTAAGGTCACTATGAACCAGAATCTATTTGCTGGCAGTGCTTTCAGTTTGATGAGTATCTATCTCACATATCCAGTATATCTGAAGCCAATAGCTGAATATTTAGCTAACAGAAATTACATATAAATCTTACTCTTTAACAAATTAAGTGAAAACTATCTGAGAAATAAAAATCTATTCTACTAAATCACCAATAACATTATGTGTTAAAATACAAAATTGTACTTCCTACATTGCTGTACTATGACTTCTATCCAACCACTAACCAAATTAACTTTTAAAAATTAACACTACAAGATACATTATAGGAGATTGATACTGTACTTTTAAGTTAGTATACATTCACTCACTAACTTTAATTGACTTTTCTTTCTACATGTAAAGAAAGTTCAACTGCTTCTAGAATGAAATTGTCTTAGGTGTGCTTCCCATTAAAAAAAGAAAGGAAACGTGCAAATAAATAAGTTTACATACTTCATTGATAACTTGAAGACTAGCTCAAATAACTTGAAGTTATTAATATTGAAAATGTATTCAAACTGAAAGTTTCATCAATGGTATTCTGTACTTTTGCTTATAATTCAAAAATCTTTACTACTTAGAAAGCTTGTCACTTTATAACAACCTTAAGTTTTGAAAACTGTAGTAAGGAAGTAATTTAAACAAGAAAGGTGCTTATCTCCATATAAGCAGAATTAATTTAAGAACTTGCTCATAATTTAGTAGATAATTCAATTTTCTTTCCTTAAATCTTTGTTTTAAAAAAAAGGAAAGAAAATCCCTTTCCTTTATATATCACCCAAAGATAAAACTTTTAAATTAAATTATATTTATATGTAAATCATATATTTACTAATATGTAACATATAAAACATATACAAGACTATACCGAAAGCATAAGAGGAACATATGATTTCAAATTGCTTTAGATACAAGTAATACAGCATTCATTTATACTTGATAACTAAACGGATACAATGTTATAATAAAACTCTTAATAAATAAAAGTATGTTACCTTCTATCATTCTAAGTATACAAATGGTTCTTTTACTACATAAATACAATGCTTACTATATCTATGAATGACCTTTTATAAAAAACAGCCCAAACTGTCTATTTCTGCAAACTCAAAAACCTCCTTCCAAATTTTCTTATTTCTTCTCTGGACAGCCTAAAACAAACACTTTCACTTTGCTAGGAAAATGGATGTAAATGAATTCCATACTTCTGAAATCACATCTCACTTCCAATATTTTGAAGGAGGAACTTTACATGTTTTTTGTTTTGTTTTGTTTTATATATATATATATATATATATATATAAAAGCAGGTAATACCACTGATGATAGTAGCTTTATAGCAAGGCAGTACAACATAATTTCAGTTTTTTAACTGAAAATCTCCTTCGGTAATAGCATCTCTATATTTTTTTACCCAACAACAAAACTCCAGTCAAAAACTGGTAAGTCAAAACAATAGCCAGCAAGTCCTAACATTTCTTACCTGAAACAGGTAAGCACCAGCTCCCAAATTCCACTTTGGGATAGTTCAGACTAGTAAGCAGACTCATGTTTTAAGATACTAAAATGAACAGGTATAAATCTCTGTTCTTTCTTTGACAAAATCTATCACAGTATCTACACCACAATATGAGAGGCCCCATAGACCTAAGAAATTCGCATCTGTCGCTAGAGAAATGGAAAAAAAAAAAAATCATACAATGAAGACTTACTGCTTGTCATGTGACTTGGTGAAGCATGCTGTCCATTGGGTGTGCTTGAGGTAAGGTCAATTGCCATATTGGAGTGCTCCCTTTCAGGTGAAAGCTCATTGTCACCTGCTTTCACAAAATAACAATCTTTCAGTCTCTGTTCATTATACAGAAAAAATCTAATTCTTTAACTTTGCTCCATATATACAGTGTCATTCATAGCCTTGACATTTTAATGTAGCATGTTTTTCCCTTAAAAGAAACTATACAGAAATACTTAGAAATAAAATAGTAAATGAGTGAATCTACTAAAAGCCATAACCAATCCACAATAAAAACATAAACAGAATGCAGTATTGTACTATCTGTAGCTGTAAAATAAAGAGAATTAAAGTAGTTGATTTCTAAAGTACCCTTTAGTTGAGAAAAAAACAAAAATGTCCTCTCTTAACATCTAATTTAATAATAAGCATTTAGCATTTATAATGAGCATTTTCTAAAATGCTGGCTATCAGAGTTGGATGTTAGAAAGGAAAGTTGGCTAACAAACTGTCAACTTAAGGAAGCATATAGTCTCTTTCACATTATGTGACTGAAAAACTAGGTTACAGAGTAGTAAATATTTAGTACACGCCATTATTGGTACATATATATGTAAGGTGACCTATTTGAAACTTACAATAAAGTAAATGAAAAAAAAAAAAAAAAAACCAATGAGGAAAATATTGATCTGCTAGGTTACTACTGATTTAATGCACTCAGTAGTTAGTAAATTTCTCTATTTCTTTCTTATTTTGTTTCTGTGCTATTCTTTCCCTTTAAAACTCATTTAAAGGTGAAATTTTGAATAAATAAATAAATAAAAAGAGTCCAGAGTACTTGATAAAGTCTTATAATTCATATACTAAAATAAGGTAAAACAAAGGTAATTTTATTCCTAAAACCAAATTCATGAAAATGACTACTTACACGTTATATAGCCATCGATAGCTTCTGTTTCCATAGTCAAAGTGCAGTGCTACAAAATAAAAGATTATGCCCTTATGACAATGATTCCTTTCAGTATCTGCCATTAAATGCTTAACTTTTATTTGAAGCTTCAAGCAGTTAGCCTGTGTTGCTGCTGCTGCAACCTGTGCCCAAGAAACATACTACAATGTACTGTATGTGCTCATTTGCAAGTTACTGAACTCTTTCTGCAAATGATCTGATTCCTGCTGGAGATAGGATAGGAAAGATATGTGTGCTTAGAGATGGGCTGTAGCAAGAAAGGAATGCCTCTCTGCATCAGAATTTACTTGGCTTAAAGAAAAAATACTGGGATCTTGGGGAGGGGGGGTGGTCACACTTCGAATGTGCCAGCTTTAACTGGGATTTAAGTATTTTATCATTCACTAGTTCCCACAATCACACTGCAGTTTGAAGACTTCCCCAGTATACAGATAGCTCTATTCACAATTGTTGCAAGTCGGTTCATCATGTTCTAATGGGGGGGTGGAGGGGGGGGGCAAACAAACATACAAAAAACAAAACAAAACTTGGTGCCCAAATGTGCCTCCAAGATTTATGTAGCAGTTACCTAACTCCCTGACTTGTATTGACATTTTAGCCTACCCCAGGTTCTATTTAAGCACCTGTTCAATGGAACCTTAATTTCCTGCCAGATCGTGGATGTATGATGTGGATGCCAAACCTGATTAATGCATTTTGATTTTGAAATTTTCATAAACTTTTGTGCAGTGGGGTAGGCGGAATCACTTTTCTGTTTCTTTTTTTCTTTTAAAGTTTGGGGAACTATTTTCGTGTACATAAAAAACAAGAACTTAATTCTCAGAAACAAAAGTAAACTGTATGAGATGACACCCCCTAGCTTTGATTATACATAATGAAAAGTCCAGTAATCTAACTGTATTCTTTGAAAGAAAAAGTTTAAAGAATTGACATGTCCTGAGGAGATTTTTTTTTTTTTTTACTTTTTTTTTTTTCTTCCCTTGGCCCTGCTCCTTTTTGCCTTTAGTTTCAAAACTCTCACTGCACCAGCAGCTAAATTATTCACAATGAGCCATTTCTGTATTGATCGCCAAGTATATTTAGCCCTGGCTCCTGGAATTTCTCCATTACTTACTGGAAAACAGGCAGCCTCACTTCTTGTCTCCAAAACCACTTCCCTTCTCCCTCCCTTCCCCTTCTTCACCACTACCCTCCACCACCCCCCCAAAAAAACTTTTCTTTCTTTCTTTATGGAATAATCAGATCAAATTCCCAACTCAGTTAGTACATAGCACTTAAATTTCAACCTGCTGCACTGTTATCAAATTCTTTTAAATTATGATTACATAAGGCTTTAAAGAAAGAGATCCGTAAAGTTTAAAGGGGGAGCAGTTTCTTCGAGTATCTTACATAGGAGTTTATCTCTTTAAAACTGTACACATTTAACGCACACATGATAAAAAGAAAGAAACCTCAGGGAGAAGCGAAAGAAGTCTGCCCCATCAATGAAAGGGTTATTAACCCTCAGAGAAGGAAAGAAAGAAAAAGAGAGAAAGAGAAACGAAATGTACATACAAAAGAAATTGTCCTTTGATTAAAAAAGATTCATCACCATTTCCAGCTCTGTCGGGAGATCTCAGCTTCTTCTAACCCCTCAAAGAGGAGGTGACAATGTCGGGCTGAAGATAAACGGAGAGAGAAAGAAAGAAGTTTTTTTTGTGTGTTTTCCCTTTCTCTCTTTCCCTCCCTTGCCCCTTCCTAGCCAAGCCCCCTGCAGAGTTCAAGGCGAGGAGGAAGGAAAAGCACTTTACAGGTGGGTCATTCCGAGCCCAAATCCAGCAAACTGATCGGCTGATAAACAAAACCAAGAAATGAGAGAGAAGGAACACCCCCCTTCTCCTCCTCCTCTTTCCACCCCTCCCCCTCGTCCCTTTGGGATGGTCTAGTAGGAAAAGTCACTCAGGAATGGCACCACGTACTTTCAGGAAAGAGGAAAAAAAAAGAGAGAGAGAGAGAGAGAGGTCAGTCAGTGCCACAGCAATGCGATTAACAAGAAGAGAAAAAACTTGATCCACCGGTTCCTTAAGAATCGACCAAAAGCTAAGACAAGAAAACTGAAAGAAAAGGGGGGGGGGGGTGGCAAAGGGGGAGGGACAGTCAGACAGAACCCAGCAAGGACCTAGGCCAACTTCACAGCACTGTTTTTGGCCCTTGGCAAAAAAATCATCATCATCATCATCTGAATTCCTTGTCTTTTGCCCATACCAGAACCTGTCAAAGTGATTTAAATGCTGCCTTTTTTTTTTTTTTTTTTTTTACCATGTGTCATACCAGTTTTGTTGTTGATTTTTGTTTTTGTTTTATTTCCCTACAAGATCTGGGTAGTCCTTCTATCTGGACAGCTGCAATTTATTTCAGGCTACCCATTCTCTCTGGAATTGAAGTTAAAACAAAGCAAAACAAGCCTAAATCTATGACAGCTATAGAAATGAGAACTGATTAATCGATTAACATCCCAGAAACAGATTACAAGGAGGGAGCGCGAAATTAAGACAGAGGACATCATCTTCAACCCGATTCCCTGAGCGCCCTTTACAGAAATCATTATCCTAATCATAACCACAATCCATCCCTCCCAGAGAAAAATATCTATATTATTAGTATCACTGGTTAACAGCAACAAGTCATTTGATCACATCACAGTGCAAAACGAGATGCTATATAATTACACTTAACTTTGAAAACACTCCCCCCCCTTTTGCAAATCAGATACACATATTTATATATAATCTATGAATCAGAAGACAAATAAAACAAGAACTGATCTTCACCACGCAAAAGCCAAGCGGAGATTTACCTCAGCAATGCATGCAGTAAAATAATCCCATCACCCTTTTGTTTGTGTTTACTCTTAGTGTGTCCTCTCTCTTTCTTTCTTTCCTGTGCCTAACGTGTGTTTGTGCACTGCAGTTGGTGGTGGAAACTAAGGCAGTGGATCTGTAGCTAAGGGTAATCCTGTTTTTACTTCCTCCATCTTCAGCGAGGAGCAGGGTTAGCCCGGGACAGCTGGTCAAACCCCGAGAAACCGATCCGGCGGCGCCCGAGCTCATCTCCCCCTCCGGCCGGGCTCGCGCAGACGCCCACGGGCGGAGGTCGGGCGGGCGGTTGGGCCCGGGGCGCTGGCGGGCAGGCGTGCGTGCGCGCGCGCGAGCCTGCGTGTGTGCGGGGCCTGGGCGCCTTGAGAGTGTGTGTGTGTGTCTGTGTGTGTGCCTGTGTGTTCGCGCGTGTGGGCGCGCGAGGGCGCGTGTGCGCGTGTCTGCGGTCCCGGCCGCTCGGCGCTCTCGGCAATCGATTACAGGACAAGTGCTGCCCCGGCGGTTCCGCGACGCGCGCACTCCCTCGTGCCCACCCGCGCGCCCTGCCGCGTCGTCCCCCCTCCCGGCAGTCCCCAGACCGCGGACCCCGCCCCCCTAAGCAGACCAGGTAACCAGCTCACAAACGTGCCTAGGCGACCCTCGCCTACTCCTCCCGAGTCGTAATAAACCTCACGTTTTCTGCCGGCTGGGAAGGAAAGATTGGAAGGATGAGGGCAGGCTCATTGCGGCCGCGGGAAGTTTTCTCCAGCGGGGATCTGGTGAGGCCGGGCGCTGGGAGCGGGACGGCGATCTGGGCGCCAGCGCGGAGCTCCGGGAGCGGCGTCCTGGCCCGAGTCGGGCTGTGCGCGTGGACCCACCCACTCGGGCTTCGCAATGAACTGTGCTGTGCCGTGTCAACAAACAGCCCCTAGTAGACCCGGGATCGGGATCAAGGTGGAGGGGTCTCCCCCGGGGAGTGCAGCAAGGAGATTCAGGTTTGAAATGAAGCTCAAGTCGTACTATTTTCAAAGTACTGTGCCATGCAAGTTTTCAACTACAAGGTGTACTTGCTTTTTCACACCCCCGGGCATATGCTGCCACATCCACGAAAGTCAAGGGAAAAGATGCGTGTCCAAAATGTTTTAATAGCCCATCCATAACCTCTATTAGTTATGGCACCGACTTATTTTTTTTTTTTTCCTTTTAATTTGGAAAAACTCTTTTATCATCACGAGAAAAACAAATGCATGTTCTTTCTACAAATAGTAGCACTTAGTTCCCTTCTTGACCACATTTATAAAAAGAGTGCATGGAAACTTCTCTAATTAAAGGGGAAAAGAAAATGAAAAAAGCTGAAAATACTGAACTCTGTAGTCTGAGTGGCATATAAGTTTGAAAACACATGAAATTATCAGGACTGCCTGGCAGCATTTCTGAGCGTATTTCAGAATGTGAAGAAAATCGATATTGAAAGAGTTGGAGCAGGTACATCTACAGCTTTCAAGAGTCCTGAAATAGTTGTTTTTAATCTGCTGAAGAAAGAGCTGATACATGGAAAATAAAACCAACTGTATTTTCAGTGACCACTGTATTGTCTGGAATATTTGAGGGTGGAGAATAATTCATTCACATTGATAACCACATAATGGGTACCCTATCATTTGTTTAGGAGTCCTGGTGTGGCGCTGTGGGTTAATGCGCCAGACTGCAAAGCCATTTGAACTGCAAGGTCGGTGGTTCAAGCTCACCAGCTGCTCCTCAGAAACCCTATACAGGGTTGCAGTGGGTCAGAACCGACTCGAAGGCACTTAACAACAACATTTGTTTGATACTATTCAGTGATTGTATTTCATAATAAATCACTTTTGAAAAAATAATAGTGTCTTTATTAAACGAAAATTGTATCAATAGACCGTACTGCAAAGGTGGTTATTCGTAAGAAAGCAAATCATTTGGGCTCAGGCTTAAAATTTTATGATCATATGAAAAATCACGGTTAATGTGAACTATATATTGATAACTCAGATTATTTGAACCTATTACCAGTTAATATAAATAAAAGTTATACTCTAAAATATTTTGGAAAGACTGAACAGAGAATTACAAAAATCTTTCTAATCATCCCAATAGACAGTTATAGACAGTTAAGACTTTTATCTTAAATTATCTCAGAAAATTAGAATATGTTCCCATTAATAAATGCCCAATATATAAAGTAACTAAGGAGCTCTGGTAGCATAGTGGTTACGAGTCGGGCTACTACTGATCTCACAGTTCCAAACTACTGAGGGAGAAAGATGAGGCTTTCTGCTCCCGTAAAGATTTACAGCCCTGGAAACCCAGTACAGGGTCTGTATGAGTCAGAATTGACTCCACCACACGTAACAACCATATAGAGTAACTAACTTTTCTAAATTGATACAAACTGCTCCAAAAATACTAATCCTAAAAGTTTAAGAATCTACAAAGATATAAAGGTTCTTGTTGTTGTTGTTGTTAAGTGCCGTCGAGTCGGTTCCGACCCATAGCGACCCTGTACAGGGTTTCCGAGGGTGTAAATCCTTACGGGAGTAGAAAGCCTCATCTTTCTCCCACGGAGCGGCTGGTAGTTTCGAACCGCTGACCTTTAGGTTCGCAGCCCGATTCGTAATCACTACGCATAAAGGTTCTTAGAAAGGTAAATTAAGACATGTTCAAAATTAAATAGCTGGTAATTTAAGCAATTTAATTCTTTAGTAGAAAAACATCTATGGTAAAGCCTTAAGTAGTCATACTCTAGTTCCCCAAAGCTACCACTTTGAGATAGTCCTTGGCCCTGGCTGATTAGTGCTTAATTTAGCTCCCTGGAAAGTCTATCCTCTGGTGTGTTTCATTGGCTCCCTGTCACCAGAGGCACACTTTCTCCCTCTAGTGGCTAAGCCTTCAAATACTTTACATTATATCACCCTGACCCCTCCACCCCCCAACACACACACAAGTGGGGAGATTGGATTGAGGGTGATGGTACCCAGATTTTACAATGGCAAAGTTCTTATAATCCCCCGTAAAAATTACAGTCTTGGAAAATGGCCTCCTTTTAACTAGACATGTTTTTCATTTGCAAATCAACCAACTCACCTTAAGGAAGTCAGAATTCTGTTCTGAATTTTTCTGGACAAGTATTTTTATAGTGATTAGTTGTTACTGTTGTTAGGTGTCATCAAATCCATTCCAATTTATAGCAACCCTATAGAGGGTTTCTGGAGGCCTGGTGTGGGGCTGTGGGTTAATGCACCAGACTGAAAAGCTGTTGAACTGCGAGGTTGGTGCTTCAAGCTCACCAGCTGCTCCTTGGACACCCTAAACAGTGTAGCTATAGGTCAGAACTGACACAATGGCACTTAACAATAATGACAACATAGAGGGTTTCTAAGGCAGTAAAGCTTTAGAAGGTCCAGACAGCCTTATCTTTCACCTGCAGAGTGATTAGTGAGTTTGAGCTTCTGACTTTGTGGTTAGCAGTCCAGTGCTTATCCTTCAGAACCACACCACTCCCTATAGTAATTGGTTGTTGTTAAGTGTTGACGAGTCAGTTCTGGCTCATAATGAACCTGTATAGGGTTTCTGAGGAGCAGCTGGTGGGTTTAAATCTCCAAGCTTGCAGTCCAGTGCTTATTCTGCAGCACCACACCAAGACTCTAGATACGGTGGCTAAGAATGTATGGTCTAGAGCATGCATTTATTTCTTCCCTGTGCTATAACTATATTGTACATATTTTTAAAGCGTATGGACTAGAAATGTACCACCAGGGGTGTAAGAACATTGTCTTCTGCCATTGTATCTAGTTGGATTGTTAGTTACATTTTCACTATGGGAAGGGTTTTGTTGTTGCTGCTAAGTGCCATCAAGTTGGTTCCGACCCATAGCAACCCTATAAAGGGTTTCCAAGGAGCAGCTGGTGAGCTTGAACCAACAACCGTGCAGTTCAAACGGCTTTGCAGTCTGGCGCAGAGGTGGAAAAAACACATGGTTCACCCTCAGCATTTTTCATAAAACTGCGTTCTGTTATTGTCTCTGTCCCAGGTTCAACATCACTCCAGAGTGGCCTTTTCTAGCCCCTGTAACAAACCTTAACCAGCACCAGCCTCCTTCTCTATCTTATCTCCTTGCACATTTTCTTCATAATATGATTTGTAAATATTTTGTTCATGTATTGTCTGTCTTTTTAAATCTGCCTTACCAACTGGAATGTGATATTCTTTTGTTCTTAGTGAAACTATATACAGCAAAAGGTAGATAGACTAGTTCAACAATTTTTACATGTACAATTCAGTGGCATTGATTGTATTCTTAAAGGCATGTAACCATTCTTGCTATCCCTTTCCACAACCATTTATTCCAAAACCATTAACTTAAACTCAGAGTAGAGATTATATCTGTGTTAACTATTAATTCTCAGACCTGGCATAGTCATTGGTATTGGTTGGTACCCAATAATATGAATGAATGTAGAAGAAATCGTATAATTCATCTAGCTTCTATGTGTTGAGTTCTTGTTTTCAAGAGACAAAAAGGTCAGGATATCAAAGATACTTTTGACTCCATAAAATGATAAAGACGCTTGGTTCAGAAATTGTACTACAGACTTCTTAACTGGTTGGCTCTGACTTATGATCTATGTGAAGGATGTGAATGAGCCTCCTGGTAGATTTTGTAGAGTAAAATTTACTAATATAAATAGTAAAGCTGAATAAATGTGTACTTAAAGTATACTTTTGAGTATAATGCAATCTTATAACCCCTCTTTCATAAACAAATTATCTCATGTAATGCCTGATAATTCATGCATCTAGTTGGCTATAAAAGAATGCCGTTACACAGATAAAGGAAACCATTCATACAAAAAGCAAAATCAGTAATCTATCTATAATATAACTCTCAGGTCACTGAGTCAGAATTGACATGATAGCAGTAGTTTGGGGATCTTTTAAATTGCAATTAGCAAGATAATTATTTTTTAAAGATAGTGTAGTTAAAAGGTACATTATAGTATATTGGTTGTGTTTTGTCTGTTATCATTGAACAGTTTGTTTTATCTGTTTCAGGTTTTGAAGCCCTAAATAACCTTTCGGGAGAAAGATGCAGCTTTCTGCTCCTGTGAAGATGTAAAGCCTCTTTAGGACCCCTGAATGGGGTTGCTATGAATAGTAACCAACTCCACAGCATTTTACAACAGCAACAAATAACCTTTCAAGGAATTTGGATGAAAGGTCATTTTTATTTGTTCAAGGAATTAATTTCATTTTTTAAGTTTTTGTTTTGATTTTCCCAGGGAGGAGAAGGCAAATTATAAATGGTAATGCTTTTTTAATGTCAAAGAATCTTTGCAGATGAATATACATTTTATTTCTATGACTGTATTTTGCTGTAGTTAGGAGCCATCAAGTCAGTACTGACTCATAACGACCTTAATGCAAAACAGAATGAAACACTGCCCAGTCGGGTACCTACCTCACATTTGTTGCTACACTTGAGCCCATTGCTGCAGGCACTGTGTCATTCCATCTCATCGAAGGTCTGACTCTTTATTGCAGGCCCTCCATTTTACCAAGCATGATATACTTCTCAAGGGACTCGTCCTTCCTGATTATTTCCAAAGTAGGAGACATGAAGTCTGGTTATCCTGGTTTCTAAGGAACATTCTGGCTGCACTTCTTCCAACACAAATGTGATTGTTCCTTTGGCAGTCCATGGTACTTTTAATATTCTCCTCCAACACCTTAACTCAAATGCATGAATTCTTCTATATTCTACCTTATACGTTGTCAAACTTTCACATGCATATGAGGTTACTGAAAATACCGTGACTTGTGTCAGGCGCACCTTAGTCCTCAAACTGACATTTTGGCTCTTGAACACACTAAGGAGGTCTTGTGCAGCAGATTTGCCTAATGCATTACTTTGTTTTAACGACTGCTTCCATGATTATTGATGGTTGATCTGAGCAAAATGAAGTCTGAAAACTTCAATATTCTCTACATTTATCTTGATGCTATTTATTGGGCCAGTGTTGAGGATTTTTGTTTTCTTCACACTGAAGAGCAAACCAAACCGAAGGCTGTGATTTTTGATCTTCATCAGTAAGTGTTTTAAGTCCTTCACTTTCAGCAAGCAATCTTGTATCATTTTCATAATGTAGGTTGTTAATGAGTCTTCTTCCAATCCTGATGCCACGTTCTTCTTCAGTAATCAGCTTCTCAGAGTATTTGTTCAGCATACAGATTTAATAAGTATGGTGAAAGAATACAACACTGGTGCACACCTTTCCTAACTTTAAACCATTCAGTGCTCCTTTGTTCTGTTCAACCAACTGCCTTTTGATCTTTGTATAGGATCTGTTTCTTATGAGCACAATTAAGTGTTCTAGTATACTCAATCTCCATAATGTTGTCCATAGTTTGTCATGATCCACACAGGCTGAGCTAGATAAACATCTTTCTGGTATTCTCTATTTTCAGCCAAGGTCCACCTAATGTCAGTAGTGATATTCCTCGTTCCACGTCTTCTTCAGAATACAGCATGAGCCTCTGACAGCTCCTTCTCAATGTACTACTACAGATGTTTTTGAATGACTTTAGTAAAATTTTTCAGGCATGAAATAGTAATGATATTGTGTAATGATTTCTGCATTCTGTTGGGCCACCTCCCATCTTTGGAATGGACACAAATATGGATTTCTTCCAAATAATTGGCCAGGTACTTGTCTTCCAAATTTCTTGGCATTCATTAGTGAGTGCCTCCATTGCCTCATCAGTTTTTTTAAAGATTTCAATTTATAGTCCATCGATTCCCATAGCCTTGTTCTTTGCCAGTGCATTCAATGCACCTTGGACTTCTTCCTTCAGGACCATTGGCTCTTGATCATATGCTACCTCTTGAAATAGTTGAACATCAACCATTCCTTTTTGGTACAGTAACTCTGTGTATTTCGTCCATCTTCTTTTGATGCTTTGCATCTTTCAATATTTTGCACATAGAATCCTTCAATATTGCAAGTCAAGGCTTGGATTTTTCTCTAGTTCCCTCAGCTTCAGAAATGCTGAGTGTGTTCTTTTCTTTCAGTTTTCTAAATCCAGGTCTTTGCACATTTTGTTAAGATATTTGACTTTGTCTTCTTGAACTGACCTTTACAATTTTCTGTTCATCCCTTTTGCCACCTCATTTCTTCCATTTGCTTTAACATCTCTACACTGGATAGCACATTTCAGAGTATCTTCTGACATCCATTTTGGTCTTCTCTTTGTTTATTTTCTTCTTAATGACCTTTTGTTTTTCTTCCTGTATGATGTTCTTAATGCCATCTCACAGCTCTTCAGTTCTTTGGTTTTTAGTGTCTAATGCATCAAATATATCACTCAGATGATCTCTAAATTAGTTGGGAGATGATTGTCATCATATTTTGGCTTTCGTGGACTTTTTATTTTCTTCAGCTTCAACCTGAACTTGCATGTTGTTGTTGTTGTTGTTGAGTGCCATCGAGTCGGGTCCGACCCATAGCGACCCTGTACAGGGTTTCCGAGGGTGTAAATCTTTACGGGAGTAGAAAGCCTCATCTTTCTCCCGCGGAGCGGCTGGTAGTTTCAAACCGCTGACCTTAAGGTTCACAGCCCGATTCGTAACCACTACGCTACCAGAGCTTAGTCTGTTCCACAGTGAGCCCCTGGCCTTATCTTGGCTTATGATACAGAGCCTTTCCCTATCTCTTTCCTCAGTTTGATTTCTGTGTATGCCATTTGGTGAGGTCCATGTGTATAGTCATCTTTTATATGGTTTACAAAAGGTATTTGCAATGAAGTAGTCATTTATATTGCAAAATCCTATCTTGTGATTGCCAGCATTGTTTCTGTTACTAAGGCCATATTTTTCCAACGACTGATCCTTTCTCTATGTTTCTAACCTTTGCATTCCAATTTCCAGTAATTATTAATGCATGTTGATTGCACATGATCGATTTCAGACTGAAGAAGTTGGTAAAATTCTTCAGTTTCATCATCACTGGCTTTAGTGGTTGTTGTGTAAATTTGAAGAATGGTGGAATTAACTGATATTCCTTGTAGGCATGTGGATATTATCTTATCACAGACAGCATTGTATTTCATGACTAATCTTGATATGATCTTTTTGATGATGAATGCAATGCCATTCCTCTTCAATTTGTCATTCCTGGACTATTAAACCATGTGATTGTCAGATTCAAAATGGACAATACCAGTCCATTTCATCTCACTAATACCTAGGATATTGATGTTTATGTGTTCCACTTCATTTTTGACAGTTTCCAATTTTCCAAGATTCATACTTTGTACATTCCATGTTCAAATTATTAATGAATCTGCAGCTGTTCCTCCTTATTTTGAGTTGTGCCCCATCAACAAGTGAAGGTCCCAAAAGCTTTACTTCATTCTTATCATTGCAATCAGCTCTGCTTTGAGGAGACAGCTCTTCCCCATCATATTTTGAGTGCCTTCTGATTTGAGGGACTCATTTTCTGGCACTATATCTGAATATTCTGGTCTTCTTCATCATGATTCTATATTCAATATTCTGGTGCTATCTGACAGTGTTCCACTGAAATGTGGTTTTCAGTGACTAAATATTCAGAAGTAGTCAGTGTTTCCTTCTTAGTCTGTTTTAGTCTGGAAGCTCATCTGAAACCTGTCCACCATGGGTGACTGCTGACATTTAAAATATCGGAGACATAGCTTCCAGAACCGTATCAACACACAATCTACCACAGTAGGACAAAATGACAGACGAGTGATAGGTATTTTGCTAGATACAGGAAATAATTTTCAGAGTCAGTGCCCCAAATTAACATAAATCTCTGAAAACATTCAGATTGCCAAACACATATCAGTGCAGTGTTTTAAACCAGATTCCCCATTTTATTTTGTCACATGTTCTCTTTCTCAGCGGCATATGGAACAGTGGGCTCACATTTCCCTGTTGACTTGGATTGACACCTTACAAAAACAGGGAAGCCAGAAATGGAACCATGGTTTTCTCAAAAAAAAAAGGTTCTAAAATATCAAATCTAGATATTTCCTAACTTTACTTTCTTGACCACATTACTAGTTGGTTCTGTTCCCCTAACATGTAAATCTCACATGGTAAGAATCTTCTCATTACACCTATTTTGAACAATAGTTTCTTTTAATAGTTCTTAAGAGTACTGCTTTACAAATAGTGATATGGATTTCTTGCATATACCCATTCCCCTAGAAAAGGTAACATTATGACTTAAATTCACACTTGGATAGAACAATATCAGATTTCTTTTGGAGAGTATATTTTGATGTGAACTCTATGATAATCTGTCTGTTTCTCAGATGAGAGTTTAAATTTCAAGAGTTCAGCTTAGACCAGGGTGAGTGAGAACCAAAGAAGCTTCAGAATATACATGAAAACATACTTCTTTTTAAAAGGTGACATTAAAATTCATCATCCAAAATCCACTGTCATGCAGTCAAGACCCAATTGATAGTGACCAGTAAGGCTTCCATGGCTATACATTTTTACAGACGCAGACTGCCTCGTCTTTTTCCTCTGGAGCAGGTGGTGTGTTTGTACCCCTGACTTTTCCATTAGTAGCCCATATCCCTAATCTCTACAAACCAGGGCTCCTTAAATTCATCATAGTTGTTTTAAAAATACAAATATGTACTGCATTGGAGGAAATAATTTTTATTAATGCAAAACAAGAAGGAATTTTGAGCTGGGTCAAGTGTAGATATACAATGTTCAATAAACCACTCTTAAGGTCAATGGGAAGAGTTCTTCTATGAAAGCTTAAAACAATAGAAAACTGGGACATGAAAAGTATAGTAAGAGTCCTAATAAACTGTTAATAAGGCAGAAGGGAAAAGTATAGTAAGAGTCCTAATAAACTGTTAAGAAGGCAGAAGGGAAAAGTATAGTGAGCGTACCTAATAACGTGTTAATACAGCAGAAGGGAAAAGTTGGGTTCCAATTGTAACAAAACCAAACCCACTAATAAAGGATAATAAGCAAAGGAAAAGACATTGTGTAGTGAGCACTCATTCAGATGCAGAATGAGCATCACCCTCTGTAATCTAGAAATTTTTAGCTGCTAAATGGAGGATATTGAAGAGAAACTTATTTTGCTAGGTATAAGAAAGAAAACCAAAAATAATCACTTGACTTGGGAATTGGGAAATGAAAATAGGGCAGATTAGCTTAAAGAGCTATAGTGTCACAGGTCATGTCCTTGTAGAGAGACCGACTGGTAGTCTAAAGCAAAGTGGTGCAAAGAGCATCTCAGGTAGCCACACTCAGGTCAATAGTGAGCCTGTGTTTTTACTTCTATGGAAAAAATAATGGGATTACATGCTTAGTGTTTGTGAAAACCTCAATTCTTAACCAAAATTCTTTCACAGTAAAACAAAATAATCAATTCTATAGAGAGAGTCCCAATATGGTTCTGTAGGATAAACACTGGACTGCTAACCACAAGTTCTGCTATTCAAACCCACCAGTGCTCCTCAGAAACGCTATACAAGGTCGCTATGAATCAAAACCAACTAAATGGCATATAACAACTATAGTATCTGCTGAACAAAACAAAGGAAAGCATTAGCAACAGAGAATGAAGGAAAAAAGCCAGAGCTCAGCCTTCCCCCCTTTTAAAGCCAAAAAGAAGCTACCTAAGGAATTAAAAGCCTTTCGGCACTGGAACTGAAGTGTCTTTTTTTAGTTAACAACTCGGAAAGAAAGGGTGTGGTATATATAAGGCAAAAGGATCAAAGAAAGGTCACTTACAGGTAGTCATGTCAAATGTCACCCCTGCACCCTCTAATTCTCATAACTTGTGGTTTAGAGAAAGGTTATCTTAACGTAGAGGTTAGTGTGCATTCTGAACACCAGACATGACAGATGAAGAGACTAGCCCCATCACTATCTCTCTGCTCGCATTTCTGTTCAGGATTGCAAAGTGTACTTAAAAATTGACATCATTGTGAGCTGCTAAACACCTGGGAAAGTCCCACTCAGTAGGTTAATAGTCTCCTCAAAATTCCCATAAAATATATTCCAGAAATCATTATCAATAATACTGTGTTCTTTGAAGTATATCATTATGGATAAGCAAATCCATATGCAGAATTTATAGCACTTTAAAATGATGTTGTAACTGATATTTTCATGATCTGTTATTTTCCTGTACTGTGAAACTATACTTAACAGTTCAATTCTCTGTACATAACATTTCTGGGTTTTTGTATAGCCATTTCTTAGGAGTTTTGACATATTTGTCCTTTCTAAGAATGGTAGGAAACGTATGAACTTGAATTTCTGTAGGCCCATAAGTCTGAAGTCCCAACCCTGAACAGTAAACTCACTAATATCATGATCTTTTCATCTGACCAGTCTTGTCTCCTGACCTTCAAGAATATCTTAGACTCATCCTTTTCCTTCTTCAGATTCTGATGAATCATTCAGCCATCAACAAGCCAACCTACTTAAGATTCTTGAGGGACAGCAGCAGTTTTTGAAGCAGGCTGTCTAAATGGTGCCATTTAGAAGTCAGAGAAGAAAACAAAGAGGTCTAAAGAGTAAGGAGATAGTAACAGCATCAAATGCTGCCTGGATCAATGATAAGACAAAATACGAGATTTTGAAGAGTGGATAGCAAGTGAGGGAACAAAGACTGTAAGTAGGCAATCATTTAAAGAAGTTTAGCTCTGCAAGGAAAAGAAAGATGAGTCACTACAAAAGGGTTTGGGGTTGAGGATTTGTGGAAATGTTTGGAGGTTTTGGTTTCTAAGTAAGACCAGCTTTTCTCAATACTGATGGAAAGGTGTCAACAGCAATTAAGAAAGAATATAACAGAAAACTGGTGAAGTAAGGTCTCTAAGAAAGCAAGAAAATAGTCTCTAAAGCAATAAGTTGAGGTGATTAACTTCAGAGAGAAAGTACCTCTGTACTTAAGAGAAGCAAGAATGATAAGAATAGATGCAAGTTCATTTATCGCTATGATGAAAAGTTGAAGAGTTTGAAGAAGATGTCAGTGATTTACTCAGCAAAAGAAAAAGTGATGGAATTGAAAATCTTAACATTGAATAAGCTTAAAATATTTTCTATAAAGAATGTGGACGAGGCTAACTAAAAAGATAGGGGAAAATTAAGCAGAAAAGAGGATCCTATTGAGATTGATGACTCCAAATAAGGTCATCATTTTGCTCTGTGCTCTAACTATAGCTGAGCTCACAGCTCAGATAAAATCCTGAAAAGAATCACTGGGTTAATCCAATGTGGAGACTTTGCTCAGTAGGAAAGAAGAAAAAGAGTAAATTAAGCAAGTTGATTTTAATACAACAAATAAATTGGAGTAGTGGGCCACTAAGAAACTATGCAGAGAAAGATATTAACAGCTAGAGTATTAACAGGTAAGAAGTAGATAGAGACTATAGATAAGTAAAACAGAAGATAATTTTTAAGAAGCACTGAGAGATACAAAAGTAAAGAAAGTTATAAACAAATTTGATGTTTCTCAGGAAGAGCAAAGTATCACCATCCAGAATGAGGCTTGAGAAATCATGAACAGTAGCGGTTCTATTGTCAGAAAAGTGACAGGAGAGTCAAGAGGTGGTAGGCCTTCGGCAAATAAGATCCTGAATTGACTACTGAAGTCTCCAAAGAATGAGGACTGTCTCAGGGAAGCAATAATCAACAGCAAGGAGGAATGATAGTGAGAAGGTAGTAGGAAAGCATGAGCATCCTAGGGACTGATGTTTTACTCATAAGTGGAAGCATACTGCTCAGAGAGTGGCTTGGATTTTATAGGGGATTTCTAACTCTGAGCAAGGTGAGTCATAAGAATATGAGTGGCCTTCACTTGAGAGCACTACAGATCAGGAGACCATATGAGCCTGTTTGTGCAGAAAATCCCAACTGACACCTCTGGTTCTGAAGTAATTTCAATACCCATTGCCATCGAGTTACTTCCAGCTCATAGCAACCCTATAGGACAGAGTAGAATTGCCCAAATTCTAATTTTCCAGGACGGACTGTATATCTTTGCAGAAGCAGACTGCTACATCTTTTCCCTGTGGAAAAAGCTGGTAGGTTGAAACCGCTGACCTTTCGGTTAGCAGCGAAACCTGTGCCTCCTTTTAGTCTTAAGTATGCTGGAGTCCTGGTGTGGCACTGTGGGCTAATGCGTCAGTCATTTGAACTACAAGGTCGGTGGTTCAAGCTTACCAACTGCTCCTTGGAAACCCTATACAGGGTCGTTATGGGTCGAAATTGACTTGATGGCACTTAACAGAAACTTAACAATAGTGGTTGTTAAGTTACATGGTCACCCTAGCTTAGAGGGAACGTAGTGGCCTCAAGAAGATCTGGGTAAAAAGTGAAGTTGGGGATTTTATTTTGCTTTTGCTTTTGGTTTGCTTTTTTGTTTTAAAAAAAAAAAAAAAAAAAAAGGAAGATGTATGATAGATTTGCTTTCTTCCTTGTACAGTATGCCTCTTTGTTTTACCCAGGGGACAGAGCATGAAGGGTTTGGGAGAAGACTGAACAGTAGAATATAGAATGAGAGGGGGGTGGTACCAAGTAGTGTTGGGAATGAAATATGGAAGAAAGGAGTTACCATCTTTCATTTCTGTCTCATTCCAACTGTGATTCCAGCACCCTGAAATCAGATGGACAGCCAAGCTTTCAGAGGTTAAATACACCCATTATTATTGATAACTTTGCATCATGGCAAGCTTGCAGCAATGAATGAGTGGTAAGGTGAAAGATTCAGTTGAGAAGTTTTTCTAAATCAGAATCCAAGTTTCTCCAGCTTATTGGCAACAGTGGCTCCTCACTGGGATGATTGTCTTCTAACACTTGCTTCCCCTCACAGTCTGTTTGGAATTCTTTTTTTCTAAACGTTGGCAGATTCAGCTTGCTTGCTGCCAACTCAATTCCATTACTTCCTTCAAAATTAGGGTAAGAAAATAAGGCAGCTCAAAGCCTCTGGATCATATGAAAAGTCTGGCTTGTTCATGGATGTCATTATATTTTGCCAAGTGGATGTCATTATATTTTGCCAGTTCTTATACACTAAGAATTGATGACAAAAGGATAAGAATTCTTAAATCAGTGATGATGCCAGAAAAGCAGTAGAAATTGCCAACCTTGATCAAAGCTAAATATCCTTCAGTTTCTAGTCATCGTCATAGACTAAAATGTACCCTTAAAAAGCAACATAATATATAACTATTGGAATTGAAGATTTAAAATAATAATAATAATATTGATGATCCCTCTTCCACTAACAATGGAAATCCCCATTACATCATCTTCAATGAGGCCATTTGGGTTTTGTCTGCAAATAGTCTACTGGAATGTTACTGAGACCGTTTATCAGTATAACTAGAAATGTGGCAAGTCATTCTTTGAACTCTGGCAAAAACACACAGAAATTAAAATGGGTGATATCTAGTCACTTTCTAAACATTAAAGTTTTCGTATATACTATCCATGCAGTTGCTGTTAAGTGCAATTGAGTCGGTTACAACACATATTAAGTGCTGGTGAGTTAGTTCCGACTCATAGCAAACCCATATAGGGTTTACAAAGAGCAGCTAGTGGGTTTAAACTGCTGAACTTTTGGTTCACAATCCAATGCTGATCCTACAGCACCACACAGGAGTCCTACAACACACAGTGACTATGTATAAGGTTTCCTGGGAGCAGCTAGTGGATTTGAACTGCCAACTTTGAGGCTAACAGTTCAGTGCTTATCCTACAGTGCCACACTAGGACTCTATACTGCCCATGTGATTGTTGTTGTTAAGCATCGTGAAGTTGGTTCCAACTCATCGTGACCCTGTATGGTGTTTCTAAGGAGCTGCTGGTGAACGCGAACCTTCAACCTTGCAGTTGCTGTTCAAACGGATTTTGAGGTTGAATGTTTATCCTAGGGCATCACACAATAGGAAGACTTAAAGAGTAATTTAAAATATGACTCAAATTAGTTAAAAATCTAATTATAGCTTTTCAGGATCACTTCATAATGAGAAAAGTTAGCCTCACTACCTAAAACTGTTCACAAATGTATTTTCTTCCCTTAAGCAATCCACATGTTTATTATTATATTCCTATTAGTTACATCTTACATTACTTGCAAAAATTCTTAAGTTATACACATTGCCCACCCACAGTCTTCAAACCTAGAGAAATGGGAGTCTTAATTAAAGTATGTAGCAGTTAAAAATATTACCCCAAAATAGTGTTTTTCAAATGTCACACTGTAACCCTTTAGTGGGTTTTATGTTTAGGATTATATGTTATTGACTATGCAAAGCCTTCTGACTATGTGGATCATGACAAGCTTGTATAACACTGTGAAGAATGGGTATTCCAGAGCACTTAATTTTGCTCATGAAAAACCTGTACACAGACCAAAAGGGAGTTGTTAGAACAGAACAAGCTTTAAAATCAGGAAAGGTGTGTGCCAGGGTGGTATTCATTCACCATACTTATTCACTCTGTATGCCGAGCAAATAAATCAAGAAACTGGATTATATGAAGAAGAACATGGCGTCACAACTGGATATGCAGATAATGCAACTTTGCTTGCTGAAAGTGACAGGACTTAAAATACTGATGAGGATCAAGGACTATAGCTTTCAGTATGGATTGCATCTCACTGTCTAGAAAACAAACATCCTCACAACTGGATATAACATGATAAATGGAGGAAAGATTAAAGTTGTCAAAGACTTCATTTTGCTTGGATCCACAATCAACAATCATGGAAGCACCAACCACGAAATCAAACCACATCTTGCATTCTGCAAATCTGCTGCACCAGATCTCATTAAAGTGTTCAAGAGCAAAGGTTGAGGATTGTGATGTGCCTGAATCACACCATCATTTTTGCAATAGCCTCATATGCATGTGAACGTTGGACAATGAATAAGAAAGACCCTAGAAGAATTGATGCATTTAAGTTATGGTGCTGGAGAAGAATATTGAAAAGTACCATGGACTGCCAGAGAACAAACAAATCTATCTTGGAAGAGGTACAAATGCTCCTTGGAAGGCATACGTTGGCCATGTTATCAGGAGAGACCAATCTCTAGAGAAGGAAATCATTCTTAGTAAAGTGGAGGGTCAGCAAAAGGGATCACTCCAATGAGATGGATTAGCATAGTGACAACAGTAATGGACTTAAAGTGTAACAATTGAAAGGACAGCGCAGGATCAGACAATGTTTCATTCTGTTGTGCATAGGGTCACTATGAGTCAGAACCAACTGTATGACACCTAACAAGAGCAACATGTTGAGTAATCATACCTAGTATTTATCTTTTAATTGAATAGAGTGCATCATATATAGAAAGAATAAGGAAGGATAAATAAAAAAGTAAATTTATTTTAGAAATAT
>NW_006408628.1:939854-948512 GCF_000296735.1 Chrysochloris asiatica
AGGAAACCTCCTTCACTGGGCACGTTGTAGCCCCATTTTAGGTATTCCAATCAGTTATAGGCAGAAGATGGACTTACAAGCTTTCTATGGTGATGCTTTTCGCTATTCCTTTCTCTCCCCCTCCAGTGTCTATTTTATAATAGAATGTAAGGAAAACCAAGATTCAAAAGACAGCCCAGCATCTTAATATTATTTCCCCCTTTTCCACATTCCAACCATGGCTCGATCTCTGTATCCCAGAACCCTGTTGTTCCCAGTTTGTGTATATATCATTATTTACCTCTGTCTCACTTAGCCCATTGAGACCTGTCTAATTGTTCTCCCATCTGCTTTGTTCTTCCATTCCCCTCTCCCTACTTGTATATTGCCCCCTCCCTAGCACCCAAACTATCCTGTGTCCAATCCCTGCCCTGTGCTCCACCTTCCCCTCCCTCCCCACACCAACCCCCAACATGGAATACAAAGTCAGAAAAATTTGAATCCCACTGTTCACGCAAATGGATGAACAAATCGGGATATATCACTTCATTGGAATGCTATATCACAATTATATTGTTGTTAACTGCTGTTCAGTCAGTTCCAAATCACAGTAATCCTGCATAGGGTTTCCACAGAGTGACTGGTGGGAACCGTCAACCTTGTGGTTAGTAGTCCAGTGTTCATCCTACAGCACCATGCCAGGACCCCAAAACAATTATTTCCATTGTTGTTGTTGTTATGTGCTGTGGAGTCGGTTCCGACTCATAGCAACCCTGTGCAGGGTTTCTGAGACTGTAAATCTTTATGGAGGCAGAAAGCCTCATCTTTCTCCCACGGAACAGCTGGTAGTTTTGAAGTGCTGACCTTCCGGTTCACAGCCCAATTCATAACCACTACACTACCAGAGCTCCTTTTTTCATTATTAAGTGCCATAAAATATAACTCTGTGTAGTTTCTGAGGAGTGGTTGGTGAGTTTGAACCGCCAACCTTGGGGTTATTGTTGTTAAGTGCCGTAGAGTCGGTTCTGACTCATAGCGACCCTGTATAGGGTTTCAGAGGAGCAGCTGGTGAGCTTGAACCTCTGACCTTGCAGTTCAACCAGCTTTGTAGTCGGGCGCATTAACCCACAGTGCCAACCAGGACTCCTATTATTATTAGTGGGTGCGTATCCTACATTGCTACTATTTCATATATCCATGGAGCTCTGCTGTGGTACTGTAAGATAAGCACTGGTTTGCTAACTGCAAAGATAATAATCTAATACTAGACACAAAAAAACATGAAAAGTCAATACATTCTATCACCTATCCTTCATAAGCAGCTTACATTCTGTTGAACCACTACCCAATGCCCAATGTTTTTTATTTCTTTCCCTGAACTATCCTGATGCTATACATTCTAAATGCATATCAAGTCATTCCATTTAGATTAACTGTATCACAAGGTTGGTGGTCCGAGACTACCAGCTGCTCCATGGGAGAAAGATGAGGCTTGCTACTCCCTCAAAGATTTAAAGCCTCAGAAACCTTATACAGGGTCGCTGTTAGTTGGAATTGATTCAAAGACACTTAACAACATCTTCATCAATAATGCTATCACTTAACTCACACTAAAATGTATAATTTCATACATGTTGTATCTGTCTCCCATACTATATTAGAGTAGTTTTAGAGAGAAAAGTGGAACAGTCTTTTTATAATGTTCACATTACTTAATATAGCAATCCACACAGATTTGGTGCTGTGTTTGTTAATAAGAATTGTTATAGAGATGGAATCCTTTGTCAATAAAGTCCTATGAAATATTCCAATACTATCTACTCATTCATTCATTAAAAAGCACTTCGAATGCAATTTTCCCTTTTTATATTCAAACATCTGTGCTATTTTTTTTATTTAGGCCTTTGCACTTTGGCTAAATCAGCCAAGCTATCATTGCCCTTTGCAGTTATTAAACAAGCATCTCTGCAGTTTATCCTAAATCTTTTCATTATTTATATTTAAAAAGCCTGTCTCTTAAGTGTTTTTAAAGCTTTTTTTGTTTTTTTAGGGGGTGGATCTCTAGTTGTCTTTCAGTTCTCACTATACACCTCAAACATTGGTGTCCATTTAGACTACAGTATTCACGTTATGTACTTTAAAAACCTAGCGTATGTCTTAAAATAGTATATGACTTCAATATGGTCACAGAACTAAAACTAGGATTAAAGTCTAGCTTTCAGAACCACCTGTTCCTTATTCTCAGTTTCTTTTAACTCTGTCTAGAGAACATGATGAACTTTTTTTAATTTTCTTTGCTTGTTTAGTATCATAAAATTACCAGTATTTTATATTTACTAATTAAATCTTTCCATTTAAAGTTAAATTTTTATATACCATCATTTATTAGTAATGCAGGTTACCACCTCAGTCTGTCTCAGTCTTAATCTTTAATATTTTGGTTTAAAATATTATATGCTATGGTAGATGTCTTTAGACTCAGTACATTTTAAAAATTGTCAGAATTACCTGGTTTGTCTCCTTTCCACTCAGATTCAGATCTCTCATTTAGTATATAAGAACTTTGACATTTTTATTTACAAATTCACATTGCTAAATGGAGGGCTTCTTGGGTGGTGGTTTCGATCGGAGGAAGTGAGAACTTTATTATAGTCCACTCATTTTTATGATTCTATAATTAGTTCTAATAAATATTTGAAGTTACTATAGGAGATATATGAGAATCTGATGAATTAATGTATAGATTTAAATTCAAAGCGCTGAAATGAAAGCATTGTAATATATTCTGACACAACCCATTCATTTGATATATTGTTTATCATATCTATTGCATTTCAGAAGGTCACAGTCATAAACTTTGAATATCCTTTTTCAAAACCTCTAATAATTGAAGTGAAATTAATTGTGCTGTGAAATAATAAAATTGTAGAAATCACTGTGGCTTGCAGATTCTTGTTACTAAGCTTTGACTCTTTACAGAAAGTTGGTATGTTGCTAACCATCTCCATAGACAGAATAATGTGTTTTAGAAAAATTATCAAATGTATCTTAGAATAAGAGGCAAAAAGATCTTTTCAATAGAATTAATAAATTATTGCTTGGATTTGCTTTTAACAAAGCAAATTTTATCAAGACTTATCTAGCTAAGTACAATAACAACAATAGGAGAAAATCAGAATCTCTCATTACCTGCTTCTATAATTGTGTATGCATAAAGTATGCTTGAAGCCTTTGAAAGGAAAGATTGTGCAACCTGAATACTAATTTTGTGAATACTGTAATTTCACGTCTACTATCCTTGTTCAAGCTAGTTGTGCTTTGAGGAGCAGCTGAGGCTTTATGGAAAACTTTGTAAAACATTCTATTTAGAAGCAATTCTTTTTCTTTGCATTATGAGCTCTGACTATTTCTCTTCCTTTGTGTTTTATTTTGAGAACATTTGTATGGAAACAAGATCTTTATTTCTTACCAGCACATCTGCTCTTGCTGCTTATAGATTACAAGAAGTCATCATCCTCTGTGACATCATAATCATTGCCACGGCAACTGATGTGGCTTACTTTTAAACAAGTACAATACAAAGTTATAGAATGTCAGCCACAGCAAAGTGTTCACCTCAAAACAAATATAATTTCCAAGTGGTCTATACCAGTAGTCCATTCATATCAAAGCCTGTTGCATTTAATTCCACTAAATTCATATAACTATAAATTCCACTTATCCATAGTTTAGAGAAATAATAGAATATTTAAGGGAAGTCTATGGTGGCCAATTTTTGGACCTCAGTGCTGTCATATGACTTGGCTGTTGTTAGGTAAATAAGACAGAAAACATGTGTTAATAAATTACCCTGGCGTTTTACTGTAGAGAATTTAAAGCTATAGATTTGAATAACAGTTAGTGAGCTCTTGAAGCCCTTTATTTGAAATAATTTTATGAACAGGCACTGTATTCACTCAGCCACTTCAATGCTGTCACTGCTATGATGAAATGTGGCTATGAGAGACCTCAGAACATAATCATTTGGTTGGCAAGCTAACGCTGCTAAAGAGGGCTGGAACTAGGATCAGACTGTGTGGCATTTTCTACTACATTCTAATTGTCAAAGTTAAGAAGTTTTAGACATACTAACTAAATAATCCATAAATTGCATAGTACTGTGTTGAGTATCATATTAAGTAGTATAATCTCTGAGCTCCTAAACTCTTTGTTGAGATGAATGGATAATCATTATTTTGACTTTTTTTTTATTTTCAATAAACACTACTGAAATGTTTTTTAAAATTCAGTCCTTTTGTTCATTGCATTCATTTCATAGGACTGCTATAGCAAAAGACCACTAGCTGGGGGACTTGTAAGAATAGAAACTTATTTTCTTAGTTCTTGAAGCAAGAAGTATGAATCAGATAATCAGTTATCTGAGAGAAACACTGTTCCATGCCTTCTTGAGTTGGAAGTTCCGTGGTTTGTGTGACTTGACACCACAGCATCAAATGGTATCTCTCCCCATTGTGCTTGTGTTTTCTCTTTTATATGGACACCAGTCATGTAGAATTCACATCACTCTACTACAGTGTGACCTCATGTTAACCTAACTGATAACATCTTCAAATTTCCTCTTTAAAAGAGGGTCACATTCACAAAAATAGGATTAAAACATCAGTGTATCTTTTCTGAGGAACATAATTCAATCCATGGCATACGTACTCTTCTATTTCTCTATAAAAGTAGACATGTTTGATATAAAACCACATGGTTAGTCCAACCTCTCTGGAAAGCAGCATGGCACTTCCTTAGAAGGTTGGAAATAGAAATACCTTATGATCCAGCAATTCCTCTACTTGGTATTTATCCATAAGAAATATGAGCCACAAAGAGGGAACAAGTCCTTACAGCAAGAATCATTCCCACCTCCTCCACACACAGAGTAGACAGGGATGGGCAACTTGGACATTGGCTACCCAAAATGGGGGGTGGGGGGCTACAAAGGCAAGAAGTGACTGGCTTACAAGCTTTCAAGAGGGAACCTAGATCCAGAGGGCCTGGAGGAAGGTAGAATCTCCAGTGAGTAGTATTCAATCTGTCTAGGTGGGGCTGATGCACGATACAATAGTGAATAATTGTTATCAGGACTGATTGTGAGGGTTGGAAATGTAAAGGTAGATGTTTTATAGCAAGGAGGGGAGTGATTAACTTTTCAGTCTAGGAGCGGAGGTCCCTGGGACCATCAAGGGAGAAGAGCAGAGAGTGGGACCCTACCCAGAGAAGCAGTGATGCCTGAAATGGAGGCTGAGATGATGACATGGAGCGATGGAGCAGCTGGAGACTTTAGATCCAGAGAGGGAGAGTGACTGTGTGCTGAAGACCTGGGGGGTACGGGGGAGGAATTGCAAGGTATACCTTTTGGTTGGTTGATGATACATGGAGGGGATTGTAACCATGGCAATAAGACAATATACAATAGAATGAATGTAAAACTAATGTTCTCGCATGTAAACTATCACATAATTCACAATAAAACATTTAAGAAAAAAATAAGAAAGAAATATGAACCATAACACAAGTAGATATATGCACACCAATGTTCATAGCAGCACTATTTACAATAGCAAAAAGATGGAGACAACCAAAGTGCCCTTCAACTGAAGAATGGATAAACAAACTGTGGTACATACACACAATGGAATATTATGCTATCTTGAAGAATAACAAGGAAGCTGCAAGCCACCACATAACATGGATGAAACTTGAGGACATTATGTTGAGGGAAATTAGTCACAAAAGAAGAAATACTGCATTGGACCAATACCATAAAACACTAAGAAAAAGAAATCATACTAAAGGGGGGAGGGTTTCTTTGCTGGTTACCAGGATGTGGGGGTGGGTGAGGGGAGGGAGGAGAAGGTGGAGTACAGGGTAGGGAATAAACACAGGATAGTTTGGGTGCTAGGGAGGGGGGCAATACACAAGAAGGGGGAAGGGAATGGAAGAACAAAGCGGATAGGAAAACAATTAGGCAGGTTTGTATGGGCTAAGTGGGACAGAGGTAAATAATGATGTATGCACAACCTTGGACTACAGGGCTCTGGGATACAAGGATTGAGATATGGTTGCAATGGGCAAAAGAGGGGAAATAATGTTAAGATGCTTGGCTGTCTTTTGTATCTTGGTTTCCCTTGCAGACCATTATAAAATAGACACTTGAGGGGGAGAGAAAGGAATAGCCAGAAATAACACGATAGAAAGTTGTAAGTCCATCTTCTGCCTATAACTGATTGGAATATCTAAAATGGGGCTACAATGTGCCCAGTGAAGGAGGCTTCCTGTGGAGCCTCTGCATTACATAAGACCATGGGGGGAATACTGAACCCCATCCAGAATCTTCAGAGGTGGGTAATTTCCACTTGAAAGGACAAGTAGACCAGCCTGGAGCAGCTAGATGAACAGAAGATACTTTTTGAAAGAAAGATCTACAGCAAAAATACAAAACAATAAAGGCAGTCCAACTGATTACTACAAGAACAAACAAGTTGCTCACCCAGGAGACATCAAGGCAAGTCGTCAGGTCCCCTCAGGGCAAACCCCCTTCCAAGACTAAGACTCAATGGGAATACACACTCTGATTGATGACCACATTCATCACCAATAAGGGGAAGCGAGGGAAAAACAGCAATGCAGTTGCAAGCTAAGCCCGGCAACATCCAATAGACTCCTGTAAACCCTGGTGGAGACCTGCTTGGCCAGTTGTGTGGCAAGACATGGGGCTCTTGGGCCCAAAGTCAGTGACAGCCACAGAGAACTAGAGTGGAGAGTGAAGCATCTAGCTGATAAGAGAGGGCATATGCACAAGAACACCCACACTTGCAGATAATACCCATTTGACCTGGCTTCAATGAGTGGATGATCAGAGCTCAACTAGAAGAAGAAATAAGAGGGAAAAAAGAGTAATCTGATACAATTTGATTAACTTGACTTACACCTATGGATGCAGTAGCTCAAAATAGGTAACAAATCTTTACAATGAGAATCATTCCCACCCCCTCCATACACAGAGTAGACAGGGATGGGCAACTTGGACATTGGCTACCCAAAATGGAAGGGGGTTTTCAAAGGCAAGAAGTGACTGGCTTATAAGCTTTCAAAAGGGAGCCTAGATCCAGAGGGCATGGAGGAAGGTAGAATCTCCACTGAGTAGTATCCAATCTGTCTGGGTGGGGCTGATGAAAGGAGATGCTGATAGGTCTCTTGTGATGCAGTAGTGAATAAATGCTATTAGGACTGACTGTGAAGGTTGGAAATGTAAAGGTAGACATTTTGTAGCAAAAGGAAGGGAGTGATTGACTTTGCAGTCTAAGAGAGGAGTTCCCTGGGACCATCAAGGGAGAAGAGCAGCATGCAGGACTATACCCAGAGAAGCAGTGATGCCAGAGATGGTGGCAGAGATGACATGGAGAGATGGAGCAGCTGGAGACTTTAGACCCAGAGAGGAAGAGGGGCAATGTGATGACAACCGGGGGGCAGGCTTGCAGGGTATACCCTTTGGTTGCTTGATGATGCATGAAAGGGTTTGTAACCATGGCAATGAAACGATATACGATAGGATGAATGTAAAGCTAATGTTCTTCCATGTAGACTATCAAATAATTCACAATAAAACATTAAAAAAAAAAAACACAACACAATGAAATGATATATGATAGGATGAATGTAAAGCTAATGTTCTTCCATGTAAACTATCAAATAATTCACAATAAAACATTAAAAAAAAACAACAACAAAAATCACATGGTTAGCTAAGATCAGCTCTATGTTCTGTGTAAAAAAAATAAAGAAATTTGGAGAAAGGGCCCAGGGGCAGCTGCGCTTTGATTCAGAAAAGCACACGTAAATGTGGGGGCAAAGTCAGTGCTGGTCATATTGGTGGCAAACACATAGATGTGAATCTGAAGAGAGATCAGTTATTAAAGGATGGGCATGAGTACTAATAACAAGATCCAAGCCACAGGGATCTATCTAAGCAGAGAGGATAGGTGATGAGCAAAAGTCAAAATGGCAGACAAATAATAGAAATCTAAGCAGTGAAATCCACCAACTCATCTGTCAGTTTGTTGTACTGTAATGGCTTGTGAGTTGCTGTGATTTTGAAAGCTCTGCCACCAGTATTTTAAATACCAGCAGGGTAACCCGTGGTGGACAGCTTTCAGATGAGCTTCCAGACTAAAACAGACTAGGAAGAAGGAGTGATGAACTACTTCTGAATATTTAGTCACTGAAAACCCTACGACTAGCAGAGAAACACTATCAGATACAGTGCCAGAAAATGAGCCCCTCAGGTTGGAAGGCACTCAAAATGAAACTGGGGAAGAGCTGCCTCCTCAAAGTAGAGTTGACTGTAATGACGTGATTGAAGTAAAGCCTGTGGGACCTTCATTTGCTGATTGGGCACAACTCAAAATGGAGAGAAGCAGCTGTAAATATTCATTGAAAATAGGACCATTGTTTTTGTCAGGTGCCATCGAATCGGAACTGACTCATAGAGACCCCAGGCACAGCAGAACGAAACAATGTCCGATCCTGGGACAACCTCACTACCGCTGCCACACTTGAGTCCATCAATGATGCCACCTGGCCGATCCATCTCATTGTGGGTCTTTCTCTTTTTCTCTGACCTTCCATCTT
>NW_006408628.1:951442-967243 GCF_000296735.1 Chrysochloris asiatica
AGGAGAATATTGAAAGTGCCATGGGCTGACAAAAGAACCAATAGATCCATTTTGGAAGAAGTGCAGCCAGAGTGCTCCTTGGAGGCCAAGATGGCCAAACCCTGTCTCTCATACTTCGGACATGTTGTCAGGAGGGACCAGTCTCTGGAGAAAGATATCATGTTTCGGAAGGTGGAGAACAGAGAAAAAGAAGAAGATCCCCAGTGAGATGGATTTGCCAAGTGGCAGCATAGATGGAGTCAAGCATGGCAACAGTAGTGTGGTTGGCCTAGGATCGGGCAGTATTTCGTTGTTCTGTGCATAAGGTTGCTATGAGTCGGTACCAACTCGATGGCACCTAACAACAACAACAAGCCGTGCAATGGAGGATGCTAAACATACCCTAATCATGAATCAAGGACCCAGTCAAGCAAGACTGAGCTTAGAAGTAGGACACTGATTCCCTGTGGTATCTGGAGACAATGCAGGAAATAACTAAAAAAGATCTGAAATATTGAATGTCCCAATGAGCAAATGTAATGTATGTAGATGATCTTATCTGGCTATCTGGTGCTGCTGTAACAAGAGATACCACAAGTGGATGGCTTCAACAACAACAAAAATATTTTCTTGCATTTTATGAGGCAAGAAGTTCTAATTTGGAATAATGTCTCTAGGGAAAGACTTTCTCTCTGTTGGCTCTGAAGAAATGTCCTTGCCTCTTGAGCTTTTGCTCCTGGGTGATCTTCATGTGGTTGGCCTCTCTCCCCTGCTATGCTTGTTAACTTGCCTTTGGTCTCTTTTACATTTCAAAAGAGATTGACCCAAAATGCAGCTTATAGGAATCCTGTCTTATTAGTATAACAAATAGCTTTATTCCCAAATGGACTTATAACCACAGACGTAGAGGTTAGGATTTATAATGTGCATTTTTGCAGGACACAGTTTGCTCCATAACACATTCGTAGTTTATTGCTATTATTTTTCATTCACTTATTCAGAGCCAAGCAATCTACTGACCAAACTGTAATGGTAGTGGCAGTCTATCATGAAGTAGATTCCTTCTCATAACAACCTTGTATAGGGCTTTCCGAGATTGTAAATCTTTATGGAATCAAAAAGCTTCATCTTTCTCTCACAAAACTGCTGGTGGATTTGATCTACTTACTGGCCTTGCAGTTAGCAGCCCAACATGTAACCCAAGATGCTACCAGGGGTCTTTGAAGGTCTCTTGGAAAAGATTTCTTTTTCAACAAGCTTCTTGACCCCAACTCACACTATGTCCCACCATATATAAAACTTGGACTATTCAACACATAAATCTAGTATTAACTGAATCCCAAATTCTGTAATCAACCAGTGGCCTCACTACACTCAATGATTACCACTACCCAAATCTCCACAGTACTGAATTACCCCAGATGTCTGTTCAGTCTCCAAGGTCAGATAACATCTTGTTTCTGATTTGTCTTTTTGTGACTAAGCCCCATGATGATCCCCATGATAAGTCCATAATTTGAAAATGGTTTATTATGAAAACAGAGGATTTTCCCATCTGTTGTTGTTAAGTGCTATTGAGTCTATTGGGACTCATAATTACCTTATATAGGGTTTTCCAGGGGCAGCTGGTAGGTTTGAACTGGCAGCCTTCCTACAGTACCACACCAGGACTCCTCCTATTTTTTGTTGTTTGTTGTTGTAGAAGCCATTGAGCTGGTATTGACTCGTAACAACCCTACGCACAAGAGAATGAAACTGCCCAGTCCTGCACCAAACTCACAATTGTTACTACATTTGAGCCCATTGTTGCTTCCACTGTACCATTCTATCTTGTTAGGGGTCTTCCTTTTTTTGTCCAACACTCAATTTTACCAAACATGGTATCCTTCTCCAGGGACTGGTTCCCCCCTGACAATATGTCTGAAGCATGAGAGACAAAGTCTGGCCATCCAGGCTTCCAGGGAGCATTCTTGTTATACTTCTTCTAACACAGAATGGTTTGTTCTTTTGTAGGTCCATGGTACTTTTAATGTTCTCCTGCAACACCGTAACATAAGTGTATCAATTCTTCTATGGTCTTTCTTATTCGCAGTCCAACTTCCACATCCATATGAGGTTATTGAAAATACCAAGGCTTGGGTCAGGTGCATTTTATTCCTCAAAATGACATCTTTGCTCTTCAACACTTTAAAGGTTGTCCTCCAATCCTGATGTCACATTTTTCTTCATATAATGCAGCTTCTCAAACTATTTGCTCAGCATACAGATTGAATAAGCATGGTGAAAGAATACAACCCTGTTACACACCTTTCTTAATTTTAAACCATTAAGTGTTCCCTTGTTTTGTTCAAACAATTACCTGTTGGTCTATGTATACATTCTTCATGAACACAATTAAATGTTTCAGAATACTTATTCTCCACAATGCTGTCCATAGCTTGCCATGATCTACACAATCGAAAGATTTTGCATTGTCAATAAAGCACAGGTAAACATCTTTCTGGTATTCTCTGCTTTCCACTAAGATCCATCTGTTCCACTGTTCTGAAATAATATACATGTAGAGCTAAAAGCATGAATTTTGTAATTTTAGTAATTGTACATACAAGTTAAAAACATATCTATATATTTGCAATTAAAACCAGCATTGTTCAATATAAAGATGAACGGTAAAATTATTATTTTTTCTTTACTTAGCATGGCCTTAAGGAGCAAATATAAAATATCATGCATGTCAAGTCAAAACAAATTGTAGAAGAAATAAAAAGTTGTATCTTTTTGCATTTTAATGATACTTTCCCCATTTTAAAACAAGAGTCTACATTTTCATTTTATTTTAAAAACAGACAAACTCGCTGCCATCAATACAATTCTGATTCACAGTGACCCTACGCAGGATTTCCAAGACTACATCTTTGTGGAATCAGACAGCCTCACCTTTCTCTTGTGGAGCAACTGGTGAGTTCCAACTGGTTATCAGTCCACTGTCTAGCCCACAGCAACACCAAGGCTTCTTTGGTGGTGTGGGTGCTTGTGTGCTGTGGAGTCAGTTCCAACTCTTAGCAACCCCTACCTAAGTTTTCAAGACTCAAATCTTTATGGGAACAGAAAGTCTCAACTTTCTCCCATGAAGTGGCTGATGGATTTGAACTGCTGATCTTGTGATTAGCAGTCCAGCATGTAACCCATTATGTTACCAGGGCTCTTTGGGCCTGGCAAATGATGTATCCAGCCCTGGGTCTGATCACTTATGTTCTCTCCCCACAACAAGGCAGTATGACAATAATAAAAGCTTCCAGTCTGAATATAGGAAAACTGGAACTTTTCAAAAATGAAATGGAATACATAAACATTGATATCCTAGGCATTAGTGAGTTGAAATGGAATGATATTGGCCATTTTGAATCTGACAATCACGTGGTTTACTACACTGGGAATGACAAATTGAAGAAGAATGGTGTTATATTCATCATCGAAAAGAATATTTCAAGATCTATCTTGAAGTATAATGCTGTCTGTGATAGGATAATAGCCATACACCTATGAGGAATACCAGTTAATGCCATGTTGTTAAAACGTATGCACCAACCACTAAATGCAGTGACAATAACTTTTTTAAAACTCTGCCACCATTTTTATTCTGGCTTTAATCAAACATGTAATCAAGATGTATTGATAATTACTGGTGATTGGAATGGAAAGTTTGGGAACAAACAGAAGATCAGCCATTGTAAAATAAGGCCTTGGTGATAAAAATGATGTTGGAGATCTCATGATAAAATTTTGTAGGACCAATGACTTGTTCATTGCAAACACCTTTTTTAAACAACGTAAATACACATGGAATTCACCAGATTTAATACACAGAAATCAAATTGACTATATCTGTAGGAGATGTTGGAAAAGTTCACTATCATTAGCCAAAGCAAGGCCAGGGGCAAACTGTGGAACAGACCATCAATTGCTCATATGCAAGTTCAAGCTGAAGCTGCAGAAAATGAAAACAAGTGAGAGCCAAAATATAAACTTGAACATATTCCAACTGAATTTAGAGATCATCTCAAGAACAGAATAGATGCATTGCACACTAATGACTTGAGAGCAGAAGAGTTGTAGAATGACTTCAAGAACATCATACATGAAGAAAGCAAAAGGTCAGTTAGAAGACAAGAAAGAAAGAAAAGACCAGAATGGATATCAGAATCAACTCTGAAACTCTCTCTCCAGCAGATAGATGCTAAAGCTGGTGGAAGAAATGAGGAGGCAAAAGAGCTAAGCAGGGAACTTTAAAAGGCAGCTCAATAAAACAAAGTCAAATATTACAATGAAATGTGCAAAGATCTAAAGTTAGAAAACCAAAAGGGAAAAACATGCTCAGCATTTTTCAAGCTGAAAGAACTGAGGGAAAAAAATCAAGCATCAACTTACAATACTGAAGGATTCTTTGGGGGAAAATATAGAATATTGCAGAAAGCACCAAAAGAAGATGGAAGGAATACGCCGAGTCACAGTACCAAAAAGAAATAATTGATGTTCAGCCAGTTCAAAAAGAAGCATATGATCAAGAGCCAATGGTATGGAAATAAGAAGTGGAATGTACACTGAAGACATTGCCAAAGAACAAGGCTCTGAGAACTGATGGAATACAAATAAAGATCTTTCAATAAACTGATATAGCACTGGAGGCACTCAGTCATCTATGCCACAAAATTTGGGTAACAGCTATCTGGCCAACTGATTGGAAGAGATCCATATCTGTCCACATTCCAAAGAGGGGTGACCCAATGGATTGCAGAAATTTATGAACGATATCATTAATATCACATGCAAGTAAAATTTTGCTGAAGATAATTCAAAAATTGCTACAACAGTACACTGACAGGGACCTGCCAGAGGTTCAAGCCAGATTCAGATGAGGCTGTGGAATGAGGGATAGCATTGCTGATGTCAGATGATCTTGGCTGAAAGCACAAAATACCAGAAAGATATTTACTATGCTTTATTCACTATGCAAAGGCTTTTGATCATATGGATCAAGAAAAGTTATGGATAAATTTGCAGAGAATAAATATTCCTGAACACTTAATTGGGCTCTTGAGGAACCTGAACATAAACCAAGAGGCAGAACAGAACAAGGGAACACTGAATGGTTTTAATTCAGGAAAGATGTGTCACAGGTTGTATTCTTTGGATTATATGAAGAATGTGGCACCAGGAATGGAGAAAGACTCATAAACAACCTGTGGCATGCAGATGATGCAACCTTGCTTTCTGAAAACAAGGAGGATTTAAAATACGTACACATTAAAATCAAGAACCACAGCTTTCCATATGGGTTGCACCTCAGTGTAAAGAAAACAAAAGTTCCCATCACTATACTCATAAATAACACCAAGATAAATGGAGAATTTATTGAAGTTATCAAAGACATTATTTACTTGGATCCACCATCAACACCCATGGATGTAGCAGTCAAGAAATCAAATGACATCTTGCGTTATGCAAAATTGCACAAGACCATTTTAAAGTTTTGAAGAGCAAAGATGCTTTTTAAGGACAAAAGTGCAGCTGATTCAAGCCCTTGTATTTTCAATAGCCTCATATGCATGTGAAAGTTGGTCAATGAATAAGGAAGACTGTAGAAAAATTGATGCATTTGAATTATGGTGTTGGAGAAGAATATCAAAAGTATCAAGGACTGCCAGAAGACAAATCTATGTTGGAAGAATTACAACCAGAATGCGCCTTAGAGGCCAAGATAGACTTCGTCTCTCATACTTTGTACATACTGTCAGGAGAAACCAATCTCTGAAGAAGAACTTCATACTTGATAAATGGAGGGACAGTGAAAAAGAGGAAAATCCCCAATGAGATGGATTGGACAATGGCAGCAATGATTGGCTGAAATGTAGCAGCAGCAATTTGAGGTTGACACAGGACCTGGCAGTGTTTTGTTTTATTGTACATAGGGGTACTATGTGTCAAAACTGACTTGATAATACCTAGCAACAACAACATGCAAGTTCAATATTAGAAAAACAATCAACATAATCTCTCACATATGTAAAACAAAGGAAAAAATATATGATTGTGTAAATTAATGCAGAAAAGGCATTTGACAGACTCCAACACCCAACAAATTAAGACTAGAAGGGAAGTTTCACAATATAATTAAGGGCATATATACAAAACCATCACAATTCATCTGCAAGTTTGTCATAGTGTGGTGGCTTTCAACATATTGCTGTGATGTTGGAAACTATGCCCCTGGCATTATAAATGGCAGCAGGCAGAATCACCCCTAGTGGGCAGGTTTCAGTGACGCTAACAGACTAAAATAACAAGAAAGAAGGAGAAGCAGATTAGTTCTGAATGTTAGCCACTGAAAATCTTATGAATATCAGACCCAGACTGTCACACAGTGCTGGAAGATAAGTCCCTCAGGTTGGATGGGCCCACCTGAAAGTAAAGTTGACCATAATAAAATGCATGGCGTAAAGTTTTTAAAACCTTCATTTGCTGATGAGGCACAACTCAAAATGAGAACAGCTGAAAATATTCATGAACAAATCAAACCATGTTGTTGTTGTTGTTGTTGTTGTCAGGTGCCATTGAGTCAGAACCGACTCATAGCGACCCCATGCACAGCAGAACGAAACAATGTCAGATCCTGGGCCAACCTCACTACCACTGCCACACTTGAGTCCATCAATGATGCCACCTGGCCAATCCATCTCGTTAGGGGTCTTCCTCTTTTTCTCTGACCCTCCACCTTACCCAGCATGACATCCTTCTCCAGCGACTGTTTCCTCCGGACAATATGTCCAAAAATCAGACCATAGAGTGTATGAAATATAAATATTGGAATATTGCAAGTTGTCAAAAATGAAATAAAGACAAATATCCTAGGCATTGCTGTTGTTAGGTGCCATGAGTTGGTACCAACTGATAGTAACCCTATGAACAACAGAATGAAACACTGCCTGGTCCTGGGCTAACCTCACAATTGTTGCCACACTTGAGGTCATTGATGCTGCCACTCTGCCAATCCATCTCGCTGGGGGTCTTCCTCTTTTTCTCTGACCCTCCACCTTACCAAACATGATATCTTTCTCCAGTGACTGGTCCTTCCTGACAATATGTCCAAAGTATGAGAGATGAAGTTTGGCCATTCTGGCCTCCAAGGAGCACTCTGGCTGCACTTCTAACAACACAGATCTGTTGGTTCTTTTGGCAGCCCATGGTACTTTCAATATTCTCCTCCAACACCATAACTCAAATGTATCAATTCTTCTACGGTCTTCCTTATTCACGATATTCCTGGGCATTAATAAACTGAAATAGAGTGATATTGTCCATTTGGAATCTGACAGTCATACAGTTTGCTGTGCTGTGACAAAAAAATTGAAGAGGAATGGCATAGTATTCATCATCAAAAAGAACATTTCAAGACTTATCTTGAAACACAGGAAAATATCCATTTACCTACAAAGAAGATCAGTTAATAGGAACCACTATTATTCAAATTTACTCATCAAACACTAAAGCCAATGATGATTAAATTGAAGAATTCTATTAACTTCTTCAATCTAATATTGATGAAATTTGCAATCAAGCTGTATTAATAATTAGTGTTGACTGAAATCAAATGTTGGCAATAAATAGGATGCATCAGTAGTTGTAAAATATACCCTTAGTAGTAGATATAATGATAGAGATTGAATGATAGAATATTTTTTAACTTTTTATAATGAATTGAGTGAAGGTTTACAGAGCAGATCAACAGTTTTACATTCAGCAAATCATAGACTTTGCTTCATTATATGGTTGCAATCCTCTCCATGCACCAACAGTTAACCTTATTTACATCTATTCACATTAACCATTGCATTGCTCTCTGTGTCTCCCACCACCCACGTCTTTCTTCTGCCAACCTGCCTCTGCTTGTAGATTGCCTGTCCCATCACCCATGTCAATGCATATCTACCCTATATCATTTATATAATTTCCTCCCCTCACAAAACCCTCATAGATTGTTTCTTTTATCAAGAAAACCCCCTCTCTCTTTTTTTCCCCCTTGATGTACCATAAAACAAAACAAAACAACAACTGCACAGGGATATATAATCATTTAAACAACCAAGGAGCACATTCTGGAAGCCAGTCTCCTGGCCACCAGCACAGCCTTTCCTTTCCATGAATATAGAGTCCTTATCTGCTCAATCTCTCCATGCCATCATCTCTGCCTTCATCTCTGGTGTTCCCCCTTCTCTGGTTAGGGTCCTCTTCTTTCTTTATGGCCCTAGGGTGCTTTGTTCCTGGAATGTAAGATTAATTACTCCCCCTTTTTTGTTACACAAATATGATAGAATTTTGCAAGACCAATGACTTATTCATTGCAAATAATTTTTTTTCAAGAACAGAAAAGACACATGAACCTCACCAGATGGAATACACAGGAATCAAATTGACTACATCTGTCAGAAGAGACAGTGGGAAAATCTCAATATCGTCAGCCAAAATAGACCATCAATTGCTCATATGTAAGTCCAGGCTGTTGCTGATAAAAATTAAACCAATCCTATGAAAGTGAAAATATCACCTTGAACATTGCTGTTGTTGTTAGATTGCATTGAGTTGGTTCATATCCATTGACACCTTACATACAACAGAACAAAACACTCTTCCATGAGTGTTGATTATAGATCTAAGCAAAATGAAGTCTGACAGCTTCAATCTTTCTCCATTTATCATGATACTATTTATTAGTCCAGTTGTGAGGATTTTTGTTTTCATTTAGGTGCAATCCATAATAAAGGGGTGGTCTTTGATCTTCATCAGTAAGTATTTTGGAGTCCATTTTGCTGTCAGCAAGCAAAGTTGTATCACCTGCATAGCACAGGTTGTTAATGAGTCTTCATCCAATACTGATGCCACATTATTCTTCATATAATCCAGCTTCTATGATTGGAAGAGGAAATAATTAATGAATCTAACCAGAGAAAGAAAAGACTTATACAAAGAAAACTATAAAACATTACTACAAGAAACCAAAAGAGATATACAAATATGGAAGACTATACCATGCTCATAGATAGGAAGACTTAATATTGTGAATATGTCAGCACTACCCAAAGCACTGTAGCGTAGTGGTTATGAATCAGGCTGCAAACCACAAGGTGAGCAGTTTGAAGCTACCAGCTGTTCCGTGGGAGAAAGATGAGGCTTTCTGCTCCTGTAAAGATTTACAGCCCCTGAAACTTTGTACAGGGTCGCTGTGAGTCAGAACCAATTCCATGGCACATCACCACCACCACCACCACCACCACCACCACCCAAAGCAATCTAGAGATATAGTACAATCTCAATCTCAATTTAAATATCCTTATTTTAAAATATGGAAAAGCAAACCACCAACTTTATATGGAAAGGAAAGGATCCTGGATAATCAAAGCAAAGAAGAACTAAGTAGGAGACCTCTTCCTTTCTCAAAACCTACTGCATAGCCACAGTAATCAAAATACCCTGTTACTGAGTGGAGGATGCTGGGACCATCAAGTGAGAAGAGCGGAGTGCGGGACACTATCCAGAGAAACAGTGACACCAGAGATGAAGGCAGAGACGATGACATGGAAAGATGGAGCATCTGGGGACTCTGGACTCAGGGAGGAAGAGGGGCTGTGTACTGATGGCTGGTGGGCAGACTTATGGGGTGTGCCCTTTGGTTGTTTAAATGATTGTATATCCCTGAATGCTTTGGTGTGCATCCAAAACAAAACAAAATGGAGGGAATGGAAACAAATGCTATTGAATGATGCATGGAGGGGATTGTAATCATTGCTGAGGAACAAAATACGATAGGATGAATGGAAAGCTGATGTTCTTCTATGTAAACTATTGCCCAATTCACAATAAAAACTTTTTAAAAAACCACAAAAACCTGTTACTGTTATACTGAAAGGCACATACATCAATGGAACAAAATTGAGAGCACAGAAGTAAATCCATCCAGCTATACTCAGTTGATCTTTGACAAAGGAATAAAACACATTAAATGGGAAAAGCATAGTTTTCAAAAAATGGTGCTAGCAAAACTTGAAATCCATTTGAAGAAGAATGAAACAGGGCCCTATCTCACATCATACACAAAAACAAACTCAACATGGATTAAAGACTTAAATATAAAACAGAACTATGAATATCATCAATGAAAAAATGGGAACAAACTTAGGGACTCTGATACATAAATAAACTATCAAACATAACAGGAAACACACAAACAGCAGAAGAAAGGATGGATGATTGGGATCACTTAAAAATTAGACACTGCATGGAAAGATTTAACCAAAAGAGTAAAAAAAAAGACTGGAAAAATGTTTTTGACAATGACACATCAGACAAATGGCTACTATCTAAAATGTATGTATAACACATCAACACCTCAATAAAAAGACAAATAATCCAATTTAAAAATAGGCTGATGCAATGAAGTTATGGACTGAATTCGACCACGTTCCATAGACTTCCGTCAACCTGGAGATGAGCGAGAGAAGAGGAAGGACTGGTTGGTCTTAAGTATGGTGAACCTGGGAACTCCTGAGCCAATGGACAAAGACAAAGGCATAGAGGGCGAGAGCTGAAAGTGATGTGTCCAGCTGGTATAAAGTGAGAAGACACGCACAAGAACACTCAAACTTGCAGGTAATACCCATTTGACCTAGCTTTAATGGCTTGATAATCAGAACTGACTAGAGGAAGATTAAAATTTTTGATAGAGGAAACAAGTATAAATTTCTACAATTTGAGGAACTTGACCTATACTTAATGGATGTAGTAGCTCAAAATACCAACTGAGAGGGAAGGAATCTTCACATCAATCTTATCCTCTCTGTACATAGGGTTGATAGGGATGGGCAACTTAGACATTGGCTACCTAAAATGGGAGGGCTATAAAGGCACGAAGTGACTGGCTTACAAGTTTTCAAGACAGAGTTTAGTTTCAGAGTTTGTGGGAGAAAGTAGAACCCCCACTGAATATTTTTCATATTGTCTAGATGGGTCTGGTGAAATGAGATAGGGATAAGATTATTATGATTCAAAAGTGCATAATGGTCATCATGACTAATTGAGATTGTCACACCTGTAAAGGTAGAAGTTTTGTAACAAAAGGGGGGAATAATTAATTTTACAGTCCAGGAACAGAATACCCTAGGACCATCAAGGGAGAAGAGCATGAATGGAATGCGGAATTCTATCCAGAGATACAAAGACATCAGAAATGGAGGCAGAGATGATGATGTGGAGAAATAGAGCAGCTGAGGGACTCCAGACTTATGAAAAGAGAAAGGCTGTGTGCTGGCAACCAGGAGGCAGGCTTGCAGAATGTGTCCTTTGGTTGGTTGTTTAAATGATTATATAATCCTGATATTTTGTGTACATTAACAAAAATAACAACAAAAACAGAGGAAGTAGGAGTAAATACTGTTGAATGATGATGCACGGATGGGATTGTAATCATTGCAATGAAATGAAATATGATAGCATGAGTGTAAAATCGATGTTCTCCCATGTAAACCATCATTCAAGTCACAATAAAAACTTAAAAAACAGGGCTGATGACATGACTAGACATTTCACCAAAGAAGACATTTGTGTGGTCAGCAAACATGAAGAATTGCTTATGATCACTGGTCATTAGAGCTATGCAAATCAAAACAACAATGAGATATTATTTTACCCCAGCTTTAATAGCAAAGTTTAAAAAAAATTACAGATGACAGTAAATACTGGAGAGGGTATGGAGAATATGGGAACCTCCTACAGTTGGGACTGTAAAATGATACAACTGCTGTAGAAAGCAATATATGACACTTTCTCAGAAAGTTGGAAATATAAATGCCATATAACCCATTAATCTGTCTATGTGGTGCATAGTCTCAAGAAATAAGAACCATGGCACATATCAATATATGTACAACATGCTCATTACAGCATTATTCACAATAGCAAAAAAATGGAGGCATCCCAAATACCCATCAGCAGACGAATTGTTGAACTAACTTTGGTACGTACACACAATGGAATATTAAGCAACATTAAAGAATAGTAATGAATCTTCAAAATACCACATACCATAGAGGAGCCTGGAGGACATTCTGCTGAATGAAATTAGTTGGTACAAAGGGACAGATATTTAATGAGACAACTTCTGTAAACAGTCAAGAAAAGGTTTTCACTCTATCATAAACATTCTATGATGGTTAGCAGGTGAGGGATGGAAGGGAAAATTACTCACTAGGTAGACTGTAGACATATGCTAACTTAGGTGGCAGAGACAGCAATTGAAAAAAAAAAAAGAAGGAACAAAAATATAAAAGGAAATTGCTTTCTTTTTTCATGTTCTAGAAGGGAAACGATGTGTTTTTGTTCCCTCATTATAACAAACCATTGGAAACTCCCACAAATGAAAAAGAGGAGAGGAAAGAAGGGAAAAAATAAAAACAAAACCAGTAATGAGATAACAATATTCCCCTCTGTTGCAATCCCACACCTTCCCAACTGTGAATGTTACCTCATTTGGAAATGTGGTCTTTGCAGATATAATTATTGAAGTTAGCATGCAATCATATTGGAATAAGGTGAAATATTAATCAAATCTATGGTTGGCTCAGGACCAGGCAGTGTTTCGTTCTGCTGTGCATAATAAGGTCACAATGGGTTGGTACCGACTCGATGGCACCTAACAACAACATGTCCTTAGGAGAAAAAGAGATACAGAGATACAAAAGGAAGAGGACATGTGAAGATAGAGACAGATTGGAATTATGTTACAATAAATGAAGCTGGAAGAAGCAAGGAAGAATTTTCCTTCAGAGATTTTGGAGGAAACTTGAGCTTACTGACACCCTGAATTCAGATTTATAGTCTTGAGGAATGCAAGGTAACACGTTTGTGTTGTTTTAATCTGCAACAATAGGAAACTAATATACCCTCTACAGAAGACCATTTACAAACACATCTAGTGAGGATGCCAGGGTAAATCCATATAAAAACTACAATGAGGTTTAGTTTATATCTTTTTTATATATAAATAAATTTAACTACACATTAAAATATTTTCTTCATTTAAATTCAAGAGATTGTCCTGAAGTCTTTTTAGGGAGCACTTGGGAAACCACTAAGGTAAAGACTACACTAATGGACTGTCAGAGAGGAAATTCGTATACTATTTAGGAGTGAAAGAAAAAGGGTTTTATTGAAGCATAATGCAGCTAAAGCTGGACAGAGCTAAATTAAAAAAACAAAAAACAAAGCACTTCATTGTTCAAGCAGAGAAATGGATCTATATATACAGAGAGCAAAGGCGAGGAAGTCGTATGATTGATTGTAAATAAGATCAAATTTAGCTTGAAATCCTTTGAAATCTAAAAGTTGACCACACGAGTAGGAAGAAGTTAGTTACGTTCTAGGTGAGTGGAACCAGCTGATTCAGTTGTTACTTGAATTTAGTAAATTTACAAAATGCACCTCAAGAGGACAAAGTCAAGTATTGTAATGAAATGTGCAAAGACTTGGGTTAAAAAATCAAAATGGACGACCATGCTCCACATTTGTCAAGCTGAGGGAACTGAAGAAAAATTTCAAACTCAACTTGAGATATTGAGGGATTCTATGGACAACATATTCAATGATGCAGAAAGCATCAAAAGAAAACAGAAGGAATGCAGAGAGTAACTGTACCAAAAACAAATTGTCCATGTAAAACCATTTCAAGAGATAGTGTATGATCAATAGCTATCAATACTGAAGGAAGAAGCCCCAAGTACATTGAAGGCATTGGCAAAGAACAAGGCACTAGGAATTGATGAAATACAAATTGAAATCTTTCAACAAACAGATGTAGCACTGGAGGTACTCTCTCATCTATGCCAAGAAATTTGGAAGACAAGCACTTGCCCATCTGATTGGAAGAGATCCATATTTGTGCCCATTCCAGAGAGGTGACCCAACGGAATGCTGAAATCATTGGAAAATATCACTAATATTGCATGCAATTAAAATTTTGCAAAAGATCGATCAAAAACAGCTGCAACCGTACATTGACAGAGAACTTCCAGAGATTCAAGCAGGATTCAGAAGAGGACATGGAATGAGAGATATCATTGGTGGCATAAGATGGATCTTGACCGAAAGAAGAGAATATCAGAAAGATGTTTACCAGTGCGTTATTGACTATGCAAAGGCTTTCAATTGTGCAGATCCTGACCATCTATGGACAACATTGCAGAGAATGAGTATTCCGGAATATTAAATTGTGTTCATGAGGAACCTGTACGTAGACAGTCATCCAAACAGAACAGGGGGACACTGAATGGTTTAAAATTAGGAAAGGTGTGTACTAGGTGTGTATTCTTTCATCATACTTATTCAATTTGTATGATAAGCATAAGCAAATAATCTGAGAAGATAACTTATATGAAGGAAAACATGGCACCCTAATTTGAGGAAGACTCCTTAACAACCTGCAATATGCAGATGATATAACCTTGCTTGCTGAAACTGAAGAGAACGTAAAATATGTATCGATGAAGATCAAAGATGACAGTCTTCAGTATGGGTTTTACCTCAATGTAAAGAAAACAAAAACCCTCACCACTAGATCCATAAATAGCAGCTATATAAATAAGAAAATGATTGAAGTTGTCAAAGACTTCATTTTGTTTGGATCAACTGTCAACACTCATGGAAACAGCAGTCAAGAAATCAAACAATGTATTGCATTGGGCAAATCTGCACAAGACCTCTTTAAAGTGTTGAAGAGCAAAGATGTCAGTTTGAGGGTTATGGTGCGCCTGAAAATACCAAGCCATGATATTTTCAATAACCTCATAAACATGTGAAAGCTGGAGAGTGAATAAGGAAGACCATAGAAGAATTGATGCATTTGAGTTATGGTGTTGGAGAACATTAAAAATACCATGGACTTCCAAAAGAACAAACCAATTTGTGTTAGAAAAAATAGAGCCAGAAATCTCCTTGGAAGCCAGGATGGCCTAACTTCGTCTCTCACACTTTTGACATATTATCAGGAGGGACCCATCCCTGGAGAAGGAGATCATGTTTGGTAAAATGGAGAGCCTGAGAAAAAGAAAACCCCCAACTTGAGGGATTGGCACAGTGGCATTCGCAATGGGTTCCAACCTAGCAATGATTATGAACTTGGTACAGGACTAGGCAGTGTTTCATTCAGTTGTGCATAGTGCTACTATGATGAATCAGTACTGACTTGATGGCACCTAACAACAACAGTTGTGGACAAATAGGGCAATGAGTAATATGTGTGGCATCTCAAAAATTCTCATCTTCAATATTTCTTAAAGTCTCACTAATTTTATCTTATCCCATGTAAGAAGTTTCTTGTAAAGTACACATCAAAGGAACATATGGGAAATAGGGTAAGTTTTTTTTTTTTTTTTTTTTTATTAGGTCCAATCCACAATTTAGTGGCAGGATCTTCATAACAGTCTAGCTTTTTCATGTCTTAAATTCATCTGTTTGGGCTAATTGTTGGTGTTTTCAAAGGCTGTCTAAAGCAAAGAGGAAGGACCAGTATTTGGAAAATTTGGACTTGGTGATAGAAATGATGCTGGAGAATGAATGATAGATCTCTGCAAGACAAATGATTTGTTTATTTCAAATACCTTCTTTAGACAGCATTAAGAGATGACTGTACACATGGACCTCGCCAGATGGAACACATGGAAATCTAATTGAGTACATCTGTGGAAAGAGAAGATGGAAAAGCTCCATATCATCAGTGAA
>NW_006408628.1:969212-976354 GCF_000296735.1 Chrysochloris asiatica
GAGAAGGATGTCATGCTGGGTAAGATGGAGGGTCAGAGAAAAAGAGGAAGACCCCCAACGAGATGGATCAGCCAGGTGGCATCATTGATTGCGTCAAGTGTGGCAGCAGTGGTGGGGTTGGCCCAGGATCAGACATTGTTTTGTTCTGCTGTGCATGGGGTCGCTATGGGTCAGTTTCAACTCAATGGCACCTGACAACAACAAAGTCAATTCATGAAGATTAGCGTTATCAATAGTCAACTTTATGGAGCCTCAATTGATCATAAGTGCAAAAATATTTGTTTGACTGCCAAACTTTGTTTGGCTGCTATAGCAGCAAAATTATTTACTCTAATTTCTTCACTTTGGAGTTTTCCTTTTGGTTGGTGAGCTTGTATTTATGATCATAGCAGGTTCAAAGGGGGAGTACTAGAAGGTCTACAACCAAAGCTCATTTTTTATGGCATTTCCAGAGGAGGTTAAGTATCTTCTTTATTTCCATAACATGCCCAATCATATACAATTTCTAAATAGTATCTTTTGTTCATAAAAATATTAACAGATTTTCATGAAACAATTTTGCAAACTTTTGTGAGGACAATGCATTCTACTTACTGGGTTGAAATGACTTCAGGAAGAACTTTAAAGGACTTCAGTAGAAGTTGTAACTAAGTATTATTCATCTTGATAGTGAGGATTAGTAGAGTTGGGTTTTAAATAGAAACAATCCACACACACACAAAAATAAAACCTCATTAAATAAGGATTAATTAAAGGGGCCTCTTTTAAGTCTTTCTGATGGGCTAAAAGTTGCTCAGTCAAGTCTAGGCAATCATGTGTAGGATAGTTGTTCTCATTGGTTGCAAGGAGAACAGTAACTGAATTTAAACAGGTCATGTGATGAAGTCTAATGTTAGATACATTCAGAAGGAGAACTTAATGGAACGTGAGTCTGCTGATAGAAACATGTTATATCTATGCAGAAATAAGTAAGACAGACACAACAAGGAGTACCATAGATACCTAAACATTTTCCCAGCACCACATCTGCTGTGGTTTCCTCTAGCGTGTATCCCCTGGTTATAGAATCAAACAGTGGGCTATATTAGCCTACATCCTTGCTGTCCTCCACATTTTTTGAATTAATACAACTAAAACATTCTAGATATTTGATGTACAAATAAGATATATAGATGGTAATTAGGAAAATTTAGAGCAGACATGTTCATCAAAGACTGTTTTAATTAAACTGTGGCCTCTAGGCCTTCTTGGTGTCATTTGGAATGAATCTGTCTCAGAGACTTTTAAATATTTGTGTAAAGGTTGAGTCAACAAAGAAAATTTTTGAATTCAGATTCAACAATAGCTGTAAAGTCCTAGCAACACTTTAGCTGTTTCTTTGGTTGAGGTATAGGAACGACAAGAGAAGTTTCTTTCTGTTTAGGGTCAATAGAGATATTTTCTGCAGGAATTATTGATGTTGTTAAGTGCCATCGAGTCAATTCCTAGTGATCCTTTATAGGGTTTCCAAGGAGCAGCTGGTAAGCTTGAACCATCAACCTTGCTGTTCAAACCGATTTTGCAGTCCAGTGCATTAATCCACAGTGCCACACCAGAAATTAGGTAGCTCAAATATTTAATAGATGGCTAAGATAATTGTACTTTTTCTTTGCAAATCTTATGTCCACCAGTTGATGTTGTTAAGTGCCATTGAGTTGGTTCTGACCCATAGAGACCCTGTACAAGGTTTCCAAGAAGCAGATGGTAAGCTTGAATCTGTGACCCTTTGGTTCAAATTGACTTTGTAGTCCAGCACATTAGCCCACAGTGCCACACCAGGACTCCATGTCCATCAGCAGCCAGATGTTTTAACAAAACTACACTACATTCCTGGTATAGACCTGTTGGATCAGCACTGGACTGTGAACCACAAGTTTGGCAGTTCAAACCCACCAGCTAGTCCTTGGAAACCCTATACAGGGTTGCTTTGAGTAGGAAACAACTTGATGACAACAACAACTTTTTAGATGGGAGCTCTGTGGCTCTGTAGGGTAAGTACTTTACTGCTAACCACAAGGTTGGTAGTTGCAGTCCACCAGCTCCTTTATGGGGGAAAGACAAGGCTTTTTGCTCCCACAAAGCTTTACAGACTTGGAAACCCTATACAGGATTACTATGAGTTGGAATTGACTCAATGGCACTTAGCTACAACAACACCATCAAGGCAGCCCTGCGGGTAGGTTTAACTGCCTAACTAGTCATCAACGTATTGCAGCAATGTGGATTTGTTTAAATGTTAAGGCTGCAAATCTGCATACTCAATCCTATAGAATATATGTGGGGGAGGGGGTTTGGTAAACCTGTAGGGTTTATAGCCCAGGGGAATTGTTGATTTTCCTAGATAAAGGTAAACAAATATTAACTGCCTCAAACCACAGGAACATTGCAAAGATCAAAAACTGCAAACTCAGTTGCATCTGAAAGCTATTGAAAGGTAATGAATAAAGATTAGGATCTACTGGGACTCTATCAATAACAATAGGTTTGATTGTCTGCAAACCTTGAACAAATCTCCAACTCTATATTTGTTTATTTTTAATGGGAAGAACAAGACTATCACAAGGGCTGGTACAAGGGACAATTAAATCTTTAGAAAGGAAATCTTGTATGATGGAAGCAAGCCATTTTGTTTCTCATTTGAGAAGATTTGGGCAGAGGTTTAAATAAATTTATATTAATTGTGATCAGCTCAGCTGACAAAACTCAAGCTGCATTGGTAGATGTGGTGGCACATAAGATTTCAAGAGCTAGAGAAAAGATGTCAGAAGAGAGACGATTCAGCTGAGTGGAATTGTGGAGCGTTATGACCAGCACTTGCATATAGCAAATAGCTTCTTCTTCCCGAACATCGTCTAATTTAAAGTCTGACCTGTTCACTTAGGAATATCAGGAAGACTTAGTAATATTTCCCTCTTTTCTTTAAATTGTAAGTGGCAATCCATTTGGATAAAAGATCTCTTCTTCCCAATAGATTGGTAGGGGTATCAGAAGTAAGCAAAAAAGAGCGTCAGTCCTCAATAGGACCAAGAAATAACAGGACAGGGTGATTCAATGGTTTGTTCCTGATTAATGACCCGACCACATCACTACTTTTGTGGGTTTAGTACTCCAGAGTAGGAGCATTTGAAAACAAATGAGGTTAACAGCAGACAGGTGACTAGCATCCATGAGCAATTGGCTAGGTTTTCTTCCATTAATAAATAAAGTAGTTTCTCTTTGTGGGTTAAGAGCAACCACAGGAAAACTCCATGTTTGTACCTGTTATTTGTTGTTAAGCACCATGGAGTTGATTCTGACTCATAGTGACCCTGTATAGGGTTCCCAAGGCTTTACATCTTCGAGGGAGCAGATGCGGCAGAAAACTATATATTTCTTCCACAGACCTTGTGGTTTACAGTCCAGTGCATTTTGTACATAGAGTCCCTTTATTCTGAATTAGATTGTGAAATTTTTAGGGGGGGGGGACTATGTTAGTCTTTTGTCCAATTTTTCAAATTAAAGCATTTATATTTCCAATGGCCAGTAGTTCTTTTGTTTTGTTTCATTTTACAATAGTGACAAATAGCTTCCTTTGTGCCATTGGAAGGTTGAGCATTTTTCTTTTGACAAATCCACTGTAATCGTTGTACCTGAATGGCTATTAATTTATTAGCCTTTGAAACTTCAAGAGTCTGGAAATGTGTGTAAGCTATTAGCTTAACAATAGGGGCTAGCTCCAAGGTTGATCAATGTTGTACTGATAAACTGAGATCTCAGATTTAAGATCAGATATGAAAATAGCATTGAAAATGCAAGAGGCACCAGGTGTGGTCATATGGAATCCAGAGTGTTCAGAGAACTTCTGAAGCAGCCAGTTCTGACCATCATAAACAGTTTCATCTTTATTTTGTTACACGAGTGAATTTTAGTCCAATCAATGAGAGGAGAAAAGACCTTTGGTATACCCTTTAACCATTTTTTCCTCACGGACCAAGAGTCTCAACAGCTCAGTGACTGTTTGATCAATATTTAAGGCTAAACTGTTCTTGCTACTCTCAGCCAGTAACTGTGTAGATGAAGATGATATAAATTGGGAAGTCCAGATTGGTAGGTTTCAATAAGGATTTTAAATGCTTCCGAAAATTTATAGGTGTCAGGATTTACACCCTCGGAAACCCTGTACAGGGTCGCTATGGGTCGGAACCAACTCGAAGGCACTTAACAACAACAACAACAACAATGTAGTCCTGGAGTGCTGGTGTGGCGCTGTGGGTTAATGCGCCAGACTGCAAAGCCGTTTGAACTGCAAGGTCAGCAGTTCAAGCTCACCAGCTGCTCCTTGGAAACCCTATACAGAGTCGCTATGGGTCAGAACCGACTCAACAGCACTTAACAACAACAACAAATGTAAAACTAAGGAGCTCTGGTAGCGTAGTGGTTACGAATTGGGCTGCTAACCTCAGGGTCAGCAGTTGGAAACTACCAGCTGTTCCGTGGGAGAAAGATGAGGTTTTCTGCTCCCGTAAAGATTTGCCTCCTTGGAGACTTTGTACAGGGTCGCTATGAGTCTGAACCGACTCCACGGCACATAACAACACAACAATGTAAAAATACACATCACTCCATTTTTTAAGCAGAGAAATGGATCTAGATACACAGAGAACATAAGACAGTTAAGAGGTTAATTGCTGATTATAGATAAGATTAATTTTAGCTTGAAGTCCTTTGAAATGAAAAAAGTTAGCCCTGTGGCTAAGAATAACTAACTTAGTATCTAAGTGAGTGGTATTGGCTGATATAGTTAAACATGATTTTAGTTGGATATACGTGACTGGAGTCCTAGTGTGGCGCCGTGAGTTAATGCACTGGACTGAAGTGTCAGTTTGAACTGCAAGGTCAGTGGTTCAAGCTCACCAGCTGCTCCTTGGAAACCCTATATAGGGTCACTATGGGTTGAAACTAACTTGATGGCACTTAGCAATGAAAACATACATGACTGTAGTCAGTTATACATGATTGTAGGCATGAAACATTTTTTCCTAGAGAAAATTGGTTTACATTCTGACATTTTGTTTCCTGGGGAGGTATGTTGACCCCATCATTCTTACGTCTGCATAAGTGCCTCCAGTTTGAGACTTTTCCATTTACAAGATTACTATCAACAAGTTTAGTCCTAGCTTAGTTCCTGGCACACTTCCTTATCAAAGACAGGAAGAGTTTCAAACCTTCAGCTAAGTCTCTCTCTAATCCTATTCTAATTCTCATCTAGGTGTACCAGAACTAGGTTTAATCCCAGTCCCATTCAGGCTGAACAGGTTCTCTTGCTCTTTAAGGAAATTCAACATCAACCTGTCTTCATTTCTCAATTCAAAGCTGAGTGCTATTGACAGTAATTCAGTTTTATCATTATATATGAAGGACAACACGTTATATCTCTGCACTTATGTTTTCTCTTTATCAGATTTGAAGGCTACAATTACTTTTATTTTATATATGCTTGCCTCTCAGAAAATCAAGCAAGCGGTTTTAAAAAGAAAAAGAAAGAATATTTTTAAATGCAATATATGCAATAAATACAATTTTAGGTTCTATACAATGTCTCTATGGTTGGAACCTATTGAATGTCACTTAAGAAGAACAATAAACACTGTAGGATAAGCACCAGACTACTAACCATAAGGTCAAGGGTTTAAACTCACCAGCTAGCTGCTCCTTGGAAACCCTATACTAGGTCACTATGAATCACAACCGACTTGATGGCACTTAACAACAACAACAGCAACCCAATGGCTGCATGGTAAAACAAGGATCTGAACAAACAGACTAACATGGGAGACAAAAGAGACCTATGGTCTCTTTTGTCTTTTTTTGACATAAAACAATTTTTAAAAATTTTACATTTACAAAAAAAGTTCAAAGATAGTATAAAGAGTGCCCTGTATACCTAGCACTCAGTTCAAATACATTTTTAAATTGTTTTTATTTTTTGTTGTTGTTTATTTGGTTATTTTCTTTTTTGAAATCATGTGCATTTAATATCACTTCAGCATGCCAAGGCAATATCACAAGATTTAAGTAAGGAGACACCACTGCCATATTCCGGGTATTTAGGGGAACAAAAACACTTTGCTTACGTATAATAAGAATCCAGAGCCATGACCTCTGGTGCCCTTAAATAAATATAGAAAAAACTTTATTTAAAATATTTTAGGGCCAATGAGTTTGTTATCAGTACACGTAGGTGACTGAAAATTTATATTTATTGATTTAAAAGAGTGGACCTGGTCTCATGTGCAGTTCCTTAAGAGCTCCAGAACAAGAAAGGAGCTGTATCTCGAGGTGTAGACATTTCTTTAAAAGACCAGGAAAGCAACCAAGCTTAAGATGAGTGCACAGCTTCTTAGAAATGTTCTGATCCATAGCCCAAATAGGAGAGTGAACTCAAAATAAACAAGTGTCTGTTTGCTATCTGAATCTCATGTCTTTCAACTGTAAGTTTATCGAGGGTTGTGGTTAGGTGCCCATCCAGTCGGTACCAACCCATAGCAACCTTTTGCACAGCAGAAGAAAACACTGCCTGAACCTGGGCTAACCTCACTATCGTTGCCACACTTGAGCCCACTGATGCTGCCACTTGGCCAATGCATTTCTTTGGGTGTCTTCCTCTTTTTCTCTGACCCTGCACCTTATCAAACATGATATCCTTCACCACTGACTGGTCTCTCCTGACAATATGTCCAAAGTATGAGAGATGAAGTTTGGCCATCCTGGCCTCCAAGGAGCACTCTGGCTACACTTCTTCCAACACAGAACTGTTGGTTCTTTTGGCAGCCCATGGCACTTTCAATGTTCTCTTCCAACACCATAATTCAAAAGCTTCAATTCTTCTATGGTCTTCCTTATTTGCTGTCCATCTTATGCATACATATGAGGGTGTTGACAATACCATGACTGAGTCAGGCACACCTTAGTCCTCAAGCTGACATCTTTGCTTTTCAACACTTTAAAAAGGTCTTGTGCAGCAGGTTTGCCTAATGCAATAACACATTCAATTTCTTTACTGCTGCTTGCATGAGTGTTGATAGTTGATCCAAAAAGAATGAAGTCCTTGACAACTTCAATCT
>NW_006408628.1:976454-997326 GCF_000296735.1 Chrysochloris asiatica
CTGTTTATTGGTCCAGTGGTGAGGATTTTTGTTTTCTTGACATTGAGATGCAATCCATACTGAAGGCTGTGCTCTTTGATCTTAATCAGTAAGTATTTCAAGTTCTCTTCACTTTCAGCCAGCAAAGTTGTATCATCTGCATATCACATGTTGTTAATGAGTCTTCCTCCAGTCCTGATGCCACATTTTTCTTCATATAACCCAGCTTCTCAGATTACTTGCTCAGCATACAGGTTGAATAAGTATGGTGAAAGAATACAATCCTGTTGGACACCTTTCCCAATTTTAAACCATTCAGTGTCCCCATGTTCTATTCGAACAACTGTCTCTTGGTCTATGCACAGATTCCTCATGAGCACAATTAAGTGTTCAGGAATACTCATACTTCACAATGTTGTCCATAGCTTGTCATGACCCACACAATCGAAAGCCTTTGCGTAGTGTAGTCAATAAAGCACAGGTAAACATCTTTCTGATATTCTCTGCTTTCAGCCAAGATCCATCTGACAGCAGCAATGATATCCCTCATTCCACAGCCTCTTCTGAATCCAGATTGAACTTCTGGAAGTTCTCTGTCAATGTATGCTTGTAGCCATTTCTGTATTACTTTTAGTAAAACTTTACTTGTATGGATATCAAAGATATTGTCTGATGATTTCCACATTCCATTGGGTCATCACTCTTTGGAATGGGCACAAATACGGATCTCTTCCAATTAGTTGGCCAGATAGTTGTCTCCCAGATTTCTTGGCATAGATGAGTGAGTGCCTCCTGTGCTATCTCACTTTCTTGAAAGGTTTCAATTTTTATTCCATTAATTCCTGGTGCCTTATTCTTTGCCAATTCACCTTGGACTTCCTCCTTCATTATCATTGGCTCTTGATCATATGCTACCTCTTGAAACTGTTGAACATCAACCATTTCCTTTTGTTACAGTGACTATGTGTATTCCTTCCATCTTCTCTTGATGCATTCTGCATCATTCAATAATTTTCCCAGAGAATCCTTCAAATAACGAAAGTTGAGGCTTGAATTTTGTCTTCAGTTCCCTCAGCTTGAGAAATGTTGAGTGTGTTCTTCCTTTTTGGTTTTCTGACTCCAGATCTTTACACATTTTGTTGTAATATTTGGCTTTATCTTCTCCAGCTGATCTTTGAAATTTGCTGTTCAGCTCTTGTACCTCCTCATTTCTTCCATTTGATTTAGCATCTTTAAACTGGCGAGCAAGTTTCAGTGTCTCTTCTGACCTCCATTTTGACCTTTTCCTTCTTTCATTTCTTCTTAATGACTTTTTGCTTTCTACCTGTGTGATGTTCTTGATGTCATCCCACAACTCTCTGGTGTTCGGTCTTTAGTGTTTAATGTATCAAATCTGTTCTTCAGACGATCTCTAAATTCAGGTGGGATGTATTTAAGGTTATATTTTGTCTCTCCTGGACTTGTTTTCATTTTCTTCAGTTTCAGTTTGAATTTGTATATGATCAATTGATGGTCTGTTCCACAATCTGCCCTTGGTCTTGTTTTGACTGATGATGTGGAGCTTTTCCATCGTCTCTTTCTGTAGATGTAGTCAATTTGATTTCTATGTATTCCATCTGGCGAGGTTCATGTGTATAGTCATCTCTTATGCTGTCTAATGAAGGTATTTGAAATGAACAAATCATTGATTTGTTGGGGTAGTGGCCCTTATTATTCACATAGAAACTGCCTGGCACACAGTTGGCACTAAGTAAATATTTGTTGACTGACTGACTCTAAGAAACTTGATGATTCTTATTCTGTGCAAGGAATAAGCAGTTAGTTATCTGCCAACAGAGGAGAGAAGTCTTAGGAGAAGTGAATTCCTGACCTAGTTCCCTATTTTTAATTCTGTGAGTTATACATGGAAAATATTAATACAAAGAAGCAACCAAAAATCAATCATCCCTGCCTAGAACACAGAGAAGCTATTCTGATTAAATCTAAAGCATTCAAATGACTGCATGTACTATGTTTTTGAGAGCAGTAGCTGGCTAAGGGGAGATTCAAGTTAGAAAGGTGATGATGCTGGTCTTGTCTAGGCACACTAGTGAGGAAGCAATCATGTTCACAGAGGATTCCCATCACCCAAAATGATTTTGGCAGCTACTTGTACTGGGGGATGCGCCTTGGTGTGAAAAGATGCTTCAAATTTGAGAATTCTCACTCACAGATATTGTGGGATTTTAGTTCTTTGCAAGCTACTTGTTGTGAAACATATCTGATACTTCATTTCATGGATGTTTGGGGGTCAGTGTGTACTAGGGAAGAATATTTTTCAATTTCTTGGTAGTCACCTAGCCACATAGTAATCCTATAGTGTATAGGAAGAAGTGCAGCCAAAATGTTCCTTAGAAGGGAGGGTGGCCAGGCTGCATCTCGTGTACTTTGGACATTTCATCAGGAGGGACCATTCCTTTGACAACATGCTTGGTAAAGCAGAGGGTTAGTGAAAAAGAAGACCCTCAGTGATATGGATTGACACAGTGACTACAACAGTGGGCTAGCACACAGCAGGGATTGAGAGGATGGCAGAGGACTGGACATTGTTTTGTTCTGTTGTACATAGGGTCACTATGAGTAGGAACCAAGTCAACAGCACCTAACAACAACAACAACAGTATGCCATCAGTTTCTGACAATAATCATATTAACATTTCTTGAACATTTACCAAATCTCAGCAGATTGTTAAGCAAGTTGCTCTAATCTTTAAATTGACACGATAGACATTACAATCTCCATTTTACAGATGAGGAACTGAGTTTTAGAGAAAGCTTAGAACTGTGTGCATCCTCACACATCTAATAGTGAGATGTGCAAGCTAAGGTGTAGTCTCCTTGAGAGACTAAATGTGTCCTGTAGTACTTTCTGAAGAAGTTTAATCTTGCTTAAGGGATGTAGGTAGTAAAATAAGGCCAGGAACCTAATCTATTTAGCATTTATTTTGTGACAATTATAAGCAAGCAACTGTACAAGGCAAGTTTAAATGCTAAAGTATTCTAGTGAGAAAGGAAGCACAGAACTTTAATGAATGTTTGGGGGAAGAAAGTTAATGAATTAGTTATTTTTGACTGTCTCCTCTGTCCCCTCTTTTATTTTTTTGTGGTTGTTGGTAGCTAGTTTGTAATCTCATGGATAGCTACTGTTGGGAAGAAAAAAAGAGACAAAAGTACTCATCGGTGAATACCATAGAAACACTGTGTGAGATTTTGCCTGAAGTTTCCTCTCCTGGTAATCTCTTGAGATTTGTGAACCAATAACTTTTCTTTACTATCAGAAATAACCAAACTGAGACACCTTTCTGAATTACATTTCTATTCATCTCCTAAAACACTTTATTTTTACCATTTATTTGAATCTCAGCACAAGTTGCCTTTGACTGAATTTATGTGCCTACATTTCTTATCTTTCCTCACAGATTTTGAGCTCCTTGAGGGCAAGGACTACAATTTACATATTTCCACATTTCTTTCTCCTAGCTTTCAGACTACTACTTTGAGTCTAGTAGTGCTTCATAAATATTTGTAAAATGTGTAAACTTGTGCTTTAATATTATTACCACAATGCATAATTAATATCGTAGTGGTTACGAATCGGGCTGCAAACCTTAAGGCCAACAGTTCGAAACTACCAGCTGTTCCGTGGGAGAAAGATGAGGCGTTGTACTCCCATAAAGATTTACAGCCTCGGAAACCCTGTACAGGGTCGCTATGGGTCGGAACCGACTCGACGGCAGTTAACAACAACAACAATCATAAAACTGTTGGATAAGCAGAATATGAAAGCATCATTGCTTTATTATTTGATTTTTGTTTGTTTGTTTCTCTTCCAGTAACAGGACCACAAACATTTCCACATGTCATGATAGTTCTTATAAAGGATGGATGATAAAAAAAATAAAATAAAATAACCAGTGTCACCAATTTTGTTGGTACAATTCTAGCCAAAACTTGAATATCTTGACACTGTTTAAAGGGACGGGGATTACATTAGAGTGTGGAAACACTGGAGATGGCCAAGGGCCAACGTACATCTGCCTGGGTTTTAAGAAAGTCTTGACATTTACCAAATGATTGACCTTGGCAGAATTATTTCAGTTCTCTTGGTCTCAGTGTTTTCATCCATAAAATGGGGATAATTGTAATGTCAAGCTATATATAATTGCTGTAAGCATTAAATGAATTAATAAGAGCAAAACACATAGATCAATGTTTGAGGTATTAAATATTTAACAGATGCTACCTATTTTTCTTCTTATTTTGATCTACCTTTGCTGCTTCTGTTATTTTAATATCCTTAAGAAACAAATGAGAGTTTTCTCGATTAAAAAATTAATATTTGTAATTTCAGATGCAATAAAGCATTGTGTTTGCTGCTTCACACTTAAAAGGTAGCCTTTCTTCTGCTGTACATAAAACCTGCTTGCTATGATTTGACATGTGCCCATGCAATAAATATGCATCTTATAGTGGGGGCAACAACTCTAGTAAGGTATGCCCACCATGGAATGGTCAATCATTCAAAATCAAAAGGTAACGTTTACCTAAGGACAAAGTTGAGAAGTGATGGAAAGGTGATTGGAATGGAACTAGGAACATAGAGAGGAATTGGGATAACTGTTGTTGCATGGAGGGGGTGGAAATGAAACAAAGTATATGATTTGTTGAATGTAAAACATGATCTTCTCTATAAACCTTCCCTCAATTCACAATAATAAGTGAAAAACACAAACAAAATTGACTGCCTTGCAGTTGATTCTAACTAGATTACAGACCATCTTAGAAGAAAGTATGTTGAAAATTATCAAAAATAAAATAATTACATTAATGTAAATCACTTCATTTTTTTGTAAATCACTTCTTTAAGAAAGTATAAACAGTGATCTTTAAAATACATTTAATAAAGGAAAACACTTTTTCATTCAGAGAAAGTATGTTTTTAAAAGATTGGTTTCATTTTCCCTTCACTCATTCTCTAATGAAGCCAATTTAAAGTTATGTAATTTTTTTTTAAATTTAAAGTTGTATTAAGATATGATAAGCACTGAACTGTGAACCACAAGGTCCTTGGTAGGAGCCTGCCATTCACTGCATGGGAGACAGATGAGGCTTTCTGTTCCTGGGAAGATTTAAAACCTCGGAAACCCTATAAAGGGTAGCTACCAGTTGGAACTGATTTCACAGCACTTAAAGACAACAACAGCAACATATGTAGTTGTAAGAAATAATATAGAGATCCCTTGAACACTTTGCTCCACTATTTCTTATGGTAACGTTTTCTCCAAAAAGCATATCAAATCCCAGATATTGGTATTGATAAAATATTATCAATTTTATTCACATTTCCTCAGTTTTACTTGTACTTACTTATGTGTATGTATGTGTATGCTGTCTGTGATAGGATAATATCTATGCACCTACAGGGAAGACCAGTTACTACCACTATTATTCAAATGTATGCACCAAACACTAAAGCCAGTAAGGATGAAATAGAACAATTCAACCAACTTCTTCAATCTGAAATAGATCAAATATGCAATCAAGATATATTGATAATCACTGGTGATTAGAATACAAAGCTTGGAAACAAAAAGGAAGGATCAGTAGTTGGAAAATATGGCCTTGGTGATAGAAATTATACTGGAGATCGCATGATAGAAATCTGCAAAATCAATGATTTTGTTCATTTCAAATACCTTTTTTAAACAGCATAAGAGATGACTATACACACGCAAGTTACCAGATAGCACACATAGAAATCAAATTGACTACATCTGTGGAAAGAGAAGGTGGAAAAGCTCCATATCATCAGTGAAAACAAGGCCAAGGGCAGATTGTGGAACAGACCACAAATTGCTCATAAGCAAATTTAGACTGAAGCTGAAGAAAATGAAAACAAGTCCATGTAAGCCAAAATATGATGTTGAATATACTCCACCTGAATTTAGGGAACATCTGAAGAACAGATTTGTAACATTAAACACTAAAAACCAAAGACCAGAAGAGTTTGGGGATGACATCAAGAACATCATACAGGTAGAAAGCAAAAAATTATTAGGAAGACAAGAAAGATGGAAAAGGTCAAAATGGATGTCAGAAGAGACACTCAAACTTCTCTCCAGCATAGAGATGCTAAAGCAAATGGAAGAAATGAGGAGGTACAAGAGCTGAACAGCAAATTTCAAAGATCAGCTGGAGAAGATAAAGCCAAATATTACAACAAAATGTGCAAAGATCTGGAGTCAGAAAACCAAAAAGGAAGAACACACTCAGCTTTTCTCAAGCTGGAGAAACTGAAGACACAATTCAAGCCCTGATTTTCATTGTTGAAGTGTTCTCTGGGCAAATTATTGAATGAAGCACAAGCATCAAGAGAAGATGGAAGAAATACACGGAGTCATTGTGCCAGAAGGAAATGGTTGATGTTCAACCATTTCAAGAAGTAGCATATGATCAAGAACCAATGATACTGAAGGAATAAATTCAAGGTGCATTGAAGGAATTGGCAAAGAACCAGTAATTGAAGGAATTGGCAAAGAACCAGTAATTGATGGAATAAAAATTGAAATCTTTCAAGAAAGTCAGGTGGCACTGGAGGCACTCACTCATCTCTGCCAAGAAATTTGGATGACAACTATCTGGCCAACTGATACACAACCAAAATACAAAGGATAGAATGTATTTGCAGATTGGCATCCACTTCTAATTATAAAACAGATCTATATCTTCCTGAGCAGCACATCTGAATTTTTCTAGATTCAGATGTGCTGCTACATACAAGGGTGTGTCAAATATTATCCACACTCGGGCTGTAGAATTTATTTTAATCAACTTTGAGGAAAGACATCATTTTTTGACATAATCTCCTTGCTCTCCAATACACTTTGTCCATCTGTCAACAAGTTTTTGTGTTCCCTTATTTTAAAAAATGTTTTATTTTGAACTGTGAACCATGAATGCACCGCTGTCTTCACTTCATCAGAAGTGAATCTTTGTCCTCAAAGCACCATTATCTGGGGCCCAAACAGGTGAAAGTCTGATGGAGCAAGATTAGGACTATAGGGAGAATGCTTCAGCACCTCAAAATGAAGTTTATACAGACTGACAACAATGTGGACAAACATGTGTGGACATGCATTGTCATTCAAGATCACGATGCCCTTGGATAACAGTCCTCTGTGTTTAATCTGAAGTTTAGGCTTCAGTTCTTCAATGAGCATTTCACTGTAATGAGCACTCTTGATTGTCGAACATTTTTCCTGATAGTATTCCACTACTGGCCCTTGAAAACCCCAAAAAACGGTAAGCATCAATTTTCCAGCTGATGGTTGACTTTTGAACTTTTTCTTGGTCAGCGATTGAGGATGTTTCCCATTCATACTCTGTTGTTTACTCTTAGGTTCATAGTGGTGAATCCATGTCTTATCACCAGTAATGATTTTTTTTTTTTAAAGAAACTTTTGCCTGCTTTCAAGTATCGGTCCAAATTTTGTTTACAGATGTCCAAAGGCTTCTATTTATACTTTTTTGTGGGTTGCTTCACTACCCATCTCACCCAAACTTTTTGAAACCAAGTCTGTCATGGATTACTACATATGCAGAACCATGAGTAATTTGTAAATGATTGGCCAATTGTCACTCATCTGATCGACAGAATCATTTCACGTGTATGTTCAATATTACCAGCTATGGACATGGACCGGAATTTAAGTATAACTGGAGTATACTTTTAAGTATACTTTTAAGTATATATTTAAGTATAACTGGATAACTTTTGAGTCAACATGCTACCTTTTTTTATATCGCATGTCTAGCTCATCTCTATGTCTACAATTTGAATTGAGAATACAAGAACTCATTCATTTATGAATTCCACAACAATGATCGTTTATTTGAATTCCTGTTTATTATTGAAAGGAGGTCTGATATCGTGACGGTTAAGCACTCAGCTGCTAAATGAAATGTTGTCAGTTTGAATGTATCCAGTAGCTTCTCAAGAGCAAAGATCTGCTGATTTTTCTCCTGTAACAATGGTTGTACTTAGGTAGGTGCTTTTGAGTCAGTTTTGACTCACAGCAACCGAATGCAAACCAGAACAAAACAATGCCGAGTCCTGTGCCAGGCTCACAACTGTTGCTAGATTTCAGCCCATTGTAGCTACTGTGTCAATCCATCTCGCTGGTGTCTTCTTTTTCATTGACCCTCTACTTTACCAAGCATGATGTCTTTCTCCAGGGACTGGTCCCTCCTGATAATATGTCCAAAATAAGCAAGAGAAGTCTCACTATCCTCACTTCTAAGAACATTCTGGTTGTCCTTCTTCCAAAACAGATGTATTTAGCCTACTCAATATTCTTTGCCTATAGCATAATTCAAATTCATCAGTTAGTTCTTACCTTCTAGAAAACCCTATGTGGCAATTCTACAAATGGGATCAATGCCAGTCAAATAATCTCCATGGCACACGACAATTCATTAGTGAAGGAATTCTGATGGTGAACTAGTAGGTATTCAGCTACTAAGGCCAGTGAGAGAAACCACTCTATGAGAGAAAGATCTGGTGACCTGCTGCCATGGGGCAGTTCTACTCTGCCATATTGGGTCAATATGAATGGAAATCAACTGCATGTTACCTTGCAGCAACAATAGCTTTCATAATTAAAGTCCATGATAGTGCAAATAGTTAACTGACCAAGGTGCTAATCGAAAGATTGGAGTTTTGAGTCCACATAACACCACCTCAGAAAAATAAGCCTAAGTGATCTACTTCTGAAAAAACATAGCCAATGAAAATTTTATCATAGTTCTCTTCAGACAAATATGGAATCACACTGAGTCAGAATTGGCAGCAACTTTTAACAATACTATTATTATTGATTACTATTTTTAATTATTACTAAAATCAAACCAGTGACTTGCCTACCTGGCATAGTCACTTTGAGCCTAACTTCAGCTTTAATATATAGCATATAGCCCATATTTGTCAGATATACATGACAGTGAAGTAAGTATGTTTATAGAAATATTCAATTTAAATACATAACGTATGAGAAGGTTTCAAAAAGTTCATGGAAAAAATGGACTTGAAAAATAATGGAATTTTCCCACAAACTTTTTGAAACTCGCTTGTACTTTATTTTTATTTTAAATACAAATGATGGTTTTAGGCATTTTAACTATAAAATATTAAATAAAACCTGAAATGTTAAAATAAAAATTATACCTATATTATCAACATCCCTAAGAGTAAAATTATGATCAGAAATGCCTATTAGTCAGTGAAGACAATATCCAAGTGTGAGAAACTACAGAAAAGTTGAAATTTATAGGAATAACAGGGAAAGACAAGAAAGGGATTTCAGAAGGTGTGCTGTGAACACTGTAAATAATTTCTGTGCGAAGAGAATAGGCATTTAGTAACTACTTTGGAGAGTTTTTGACCTAGCTGTGTTCCTTTCCCAGGCATTGGATCTGTCAGCTGAACAGGTCTCTCGAGGTTTTCTCACCAGGAAATGGAAATAAGACCATTATTTGTAAGAGATTAAATATTGATCACAATTTTAGATTTATTTCATATTAAAATCTATATGTAAGTGCTTCATTACTGATTTCAGTTTCTGTATGATTGTTCATTCCAAAAGCAGTACAATAAACTTTGCTTCAGTTGTAAAACAAAAAACAAAAAAACCGAATACCACATTATATAGAACGACAGAAATGACTGTTTTATTATGTAAATTGTAGTATATGAGATTGCGCTCTAGATACAAATGAAAATTACTTAATGGTAAAGAATTTGGACACTGGAGTCAGACCATGTGGGTTTCCGGTTTCGTCACTGACCTGTTGGTAAGTGCCCTCAAGTTGGTTCCAAATCGTAGTGACCCTGTATAGGGTTTTCAAGGCGGCTGGTGAGTTCGAAGCACCGACGTTGCGGTCAACTGCTTATCTAATAGCACTTATCCTACTGTACCATACACTAGGACTCGCTGACCTAGCAATATAAAATAGCAAAAATAAGAAAATGTATTTTGTAGCGCTGTTGCGGCTGACTAAATTAGCTAATACGTATATAGCACTTAAATGTTCCCCAGGTGTATAACAAGTGCTCTATGATGTTGTTAAGTGCCATGGAATCGGTTCCGACTCATGATGACCCTGTATAAGGTTTCTGAGGCTTTAAATCTTCTCAGGAGCAGAAAATCTTATCTTTCTCCCATGAAGCAGCTGGTGGGCTAGAACCACGGACCTTGTGATCAACAGTCAGTCCAGTGCTTATCGTATGAAGCCACCCCACTCCCAGATACTCAATAAATGCCAGTGATTAGACAGATTAGATTTCCAGTAACAATCTCAACTTTTATCCTAGGTATTGTATATAAAATATTAGTGAAAAATAAGAATTTACATTTGTCAAAAAGTTATCTAATTTGTCAAAAAATCAAAAAGTAATCTGAGTGCTTTTGCAGTAATACTCTGAAATAATCATGGAAAATTAGTTAGTGTGGCCATTCAAATAACTACTTCTTTATTCTAGCGTTAACAGTGAACAACTGACCAATACAATAGAATCACTATGAAACCCCTATCAAATTTTGCTAAAGCTTTTTTTTTTCTTCTTTCACATACCTTGATAAGGAGTAGTCCCCAGAGATTTCAAAGTGTTGCAAAATTTTACAAGTAAATGTTGAATGTAGAAGGAAAATTAAGATAGAATCAGTGTATAGGCTGATATTCCATTTCTCTTTCTTTTATTTCCTCTGCCATCATCTCTCTATTCAACATTTCCCAGCACCTGGCTATCCGTTATTGCTTATTTATCAAATACCATACTTAATAGCAAACATGACATTGTATTGATCAACCCATTATGTTTTTCTAGCTTGTCTATCTACTCTGTTCTGATGGTTTTACACATTAACTCTTTTGAATGATGTTATAATTTGATTCAAAGTCTCCTGGCACATACTACTTCTTGAGAATAAATTAGGCACTTCAGTAAGCTGCTTTAGTTCTTTCTGGGCAAACAACAGTAGGTTTTACTTTTAGCCTCTAGCCAATCTTCTAGTTCTCCTTTAAAAACTCTTCTTCCTCTGCCCTCTTACATGCTGTTCTTCATGATTATAATGTAGGTTCTCTTCAACTATGAATTTTCACAACTGCTTGGGTGATCTCTTCTTTAATAGCTCCAATTGCTAAATACTCTATATGCTAAACAACTCAAAATCTAAACTCCAATACAGACCTTTCTCTAGAGCTGTATCTTTGTACCTAAATGGCCACAGAATTAAAGAACTGCATGTAAATGTCTTACTGATGTCTATACTCCGTAGGTCCATGTTGAACTAATCATGCCTCCCAAACCTGCTGGCACCCATACACCTGAACTCCAAGTTTTGCTAGTCCCCATAGCTGATCAGTCACCACAGTTACTGATGAATTGGCTCTTTTTATGTCTTTAAGGAACTCTGGTAGTGTAGTGGTTATGAATCGGGCTGCAAACCGCAAGGTCAGCAGTTCGAAACTACCAGCTGCTTCGCAGGAGAAAGATGAGGCTTTCTGCTCCCATAAAGATTTACAGCCTTGGAAACCCTCTTCAGGGTCCCTATGGGTCAGAACTGACTCGATGGCACTTAACAACAACAACAATAACAATGTCTTTATTGCCACAGCCTTTTTCCATTGGCATCTCTTACTTAGCTCATTGTAAATCCTCCTAAGTGGTTTCCCTACATCTGAAGCATCTCTAGGAGGCTGTCAAAGCAATCCTTCTTAAATGAGAAACTGTGTCCTCTTTTATTTTTAATCCTTCAATAACCATTTGTCTTGAGAATAGAATTAAAACCCTTTGTTATGACTCCTAAGTCCTTTCATGACCTGACACTATATCTGGAGTCAACTAGTTTAATAGTGAAAATATAAGCTTTAAGTTGAAATGTCTGGATATAAATTTTAGCCTTTCTTCCTTTCCTTTCCTTCTCACTCTTTCTTCTTTTCTTCTTTTCTTTCTTTCTCTCTTCTTCCTTCCTTTTTCTCTCTCTCCTTCTCTCTAACTCCCTCCTTTCCTCCTTTCTTTCTTTTTGGCAGGACTACTGTGTGTCTCATGTGGCACTGTGGGATAAAGCACTTGATCGCAAGGTCGATTTCAACCACAAGGTCAGTGGTTCAAACTCATCAGCCACTCCTTGGAAACCCTATATAGGGTCACTATGAATTGGAAACAATTCAATGGTCATTTAACAACCACTGTGTGTCTGGCACAGTTATTAGCTCTGTGGAGGAACACAGATAAAGCTTGCTCTCTGGAACTTTCATTCTAAAGTCATTTGTAGATTAAATGATACAGAGCATTGGTTTCAAAAAGACTGTTGTGTATTTGACCTTCATTCTGAAAGATGGAGAAAGAAGGGCAAATCTCCAAGACTGAGGAGTTTTCAATAGATTCCTCATGGCCTCACAAACACAGGTAGAATAATTTCAGGACTAAATATTTCTGGGGAACTTTATGTTTAGAAATTGTATTTATTGTCTAAATATTCTCTTGCTACTGTGTGGACAAGAGAGAGCAGAAGCAAGAGTAGAAGTGAGGAGAGTATTAGGAAGCTACAGCAGTTGTCCTCTAGGAGACAGATGAACTGACTTGTACTAGAGTTGTAATTGTGGAAGTGCTGAGGAATAGTCTGGTTCTGAACATATTTTAAAATTAAAGATCTCAGGATATGTCGATGAATTTACTATTCTGCTGAGAAAGAAGAGTAAAAAATGACTTCAAATTTTTGTCCTGTTTAAACAAAGTCATTCATTGAGACAGGGAAGAATAAGAGAGGATGCAAATTGGATTTTGGAAGGGACAAGAAGGAAACCAAGAGTCTGTTATTTGAGGTGCTTGTACACCTCTGAGTGGAGATACCAAATAGGCAGGTGGATATGACAGTATGGAGTTCAGGTGAGTGGAGTAGGCTGGGGTGTAACATTGACTATCATTTGCATAAAATGATTTTAAAGCCATGGGAATGAATGAGATGACTTGGGAATGTGTGTAGACTGGGGTGGATTAACAAAAGTTTAATAACCAACTGTCCTTAAAAAATATGTGGGCATCTCTACTTGCAATGCACACACACACACACACACAATAGTATTCAATCCATATATTGTAGCTAATTAATCTGTCCTTTTAGACAGGATATTTTTTTTCTAATTTTCTGTTCTCCTCTATCCACAGCTGTATATGTACCTACATTGGTAGGTACCCAATTTTCTCATCTATATTGCCTACTTGATTCCTTTGACACGGGTGCTAACTTCTTTCTAGATCTGTCCCCTTTGTTTATTTTCTACATGCTGTATCATGTGCTATGTCTTTGTCTCATATGGCATATCCCTGGTCAAATCATGTGAGACCAATGTCACTTATGACAGCAAAAGGTCAAGCTAGAAACACTCCAGATTGTAACTATGTTCCTCGATGCATATAAAGGATATTTTCATGGACTTGGAATTCTTCAGTTTCTTCTTGTTAAAGTATGACACTGCACATTGTCTGTGGTCAGTGGGGTTGAGGGTGGGTTCTTTAAGAGTGTTTCTTTGGGAGGATATCAAGTTGTCTCAAAAAATAATATATACTGTGTATATCTTCTCTGAAAGGTCAGTATTGGCACGTAAGGAATTTCATCAGTATTGATCTGTCCTCAAAGTCTCAATAAGTTGAGAGAGATTTTAAAAATTCTTTTCCAAATATGGTAAGAAGATTCATTGTAATCTTCATTTAAAAAATAACCAATAATTTCTGATGCAATTAAAAGAACCACAAAAATCATTATTATCAAAATGATTCAGTGTAGAAAAATTATGCACTGTGTAGCCATAAACTAGATTTGTCAGTAGGTGAATGCAAGGATCATGAGGTTGCAATTGGATTCTGAACACTGTCTGAATTAATTGCCTTCTAGCTGAGGGTATAAGATTAGCTTTCAACCATATGTCATACTTTTTAAAACTGATTTTTCTCTTCTCTGCAAGATATATAAAGTATAACTAAGAAGCAATGAAAACATGCATTAAAACCAGAACCATTACTTTCGAGCCAAATAGCAGTCATAATTTTCTCTTCTTTTAAATTTTCCTTTGGGACTCTGTTTCACCTTCCTTTTCTTTCATGGGTTTGTATGACTTGTGATATTTCTCTTTTTCTACAGAGCATAGCTATCATTTCCTGTGTGGTACTCAATATCTCCAAGATGTAGGATGCTCCTTGAGAGGGATGGTACTATTTTGAGGTAAGTTTTAGCATAAAACTACATTAGCTACCTCATTTGTGAAAATTATACCAAATTCCCAGATATGCGGTGGCAGATGCTGGTAACAACACAATCCTAATGGTTTCCATAATTGATGTTTTCAAAACCAGAAATAATTCTGACCATGTTGCATCCCCCTTATAAGAAATGAGTGATGAGACAAAAATCTGTATTTTATGAGATTTAATAGTATCATTTTTAGACATCTTTTTTTCTTATTGCTATATTTCATAGCAGAAAGACTTATGAATTGTTTTCATATACTAGCACTTGAAACATTAGTGAAAAAAGTATGTTGATGTAGAAATATATTTTTGTGTTGAGTATTTCCATGAGAACTTTTTTAGCTATGACTTTCTGGCACCTTTAAAGTAGGACATCATTGCATCATTATGTTTACCTTATTCAATACAATATAAGATTGATACTAAAGCTCTCAGTCAAGTTTTAAATTATTTGTCCTATTTTGACATGATTTTGCATTATAATTTCTACAATGTGTTTTGGCATAACACATTAATCATAAAATGCTGACCTTAATCAATTGCTCTTCTATTAGTCCAAATTCATACTTAGTGTTTAAATAACTTAAGGAACATGATCTGACTCATGAAAAACTCCCACGGACTTTTATTGCAGTTGGTGAAATTTTGTCAGACGTCCAGAATCTAATTCATTGCTACATCCCAGAATACAAATGACAAACGAGAAACTGGTGACCTTCGTACCATATAGCAGGGTAATGTTCTTTTAATGTTTTTCCTGGTCTCAATGGAATTTTTTGCTAAATACATAACATTTATAATGACATTCAGATTCCTGGTAGATAAGTATTCATTTATAATATCTACACATACATAATGATTTTAGTCTATAAAATATTAACATTACCATTTATTATTATACTTGGTATTGTTCCTGAAAGTTATATTTTAAGCACCCTAGTTCAATGAAGTCTGTGTACAGAAAAAAATTCTTGCTGTTTATTCATTCCTAAAATTTTTAGGCATAATTTTCATGGTGGTCTTGGTAGTTGAAAATTATTCATCGTATAGATGGAAAAGAATAAAATATTACCTAAAGTAGGATGAATCCGAAAAAAATAGTTAGCACTTTCAGGATGAGAGTGTAAAGTTACATTTTCTAGCTTCAACTGAAAAAGTAGCAGTTTGTTCAAACAATAGCAACAAGGAGGATGAGATGGAATGGGGTAGGAGGTGAGACTGGCTTTGGGAATAACACCAAACACAGATCACAAACTTCAAAAATTTCTTTCAAATATGCTGTTGATGCTGTTAAATGCTGTTGAGTTGATTCTGACTCATAGTGACCCTGTATAGGATTTCGGAGGAGCAGCTGATGAGTTTGAACTGCTGATGTTGTGGTTAATAATCCATTGCTCAGTATTATGAGAAGTAGAGGGAATTGTACAAATCATACTAATATGAAAGGGACAAAGGTTGGAGTTTCAGAAGTAGTGGGCCCTTTGAGCCTCTTTCCACCAGAGTTGAACAACATTCCAAGGCTGTGCTAGCATCCCTGGATGGATGCAAAGTGTGCATTCAGTCCTTCCTCACTCCTCCTGATCTTGGATAGTTGTCTAGGTTTCTTCAGATGAATGGGGTTGGTGTGTTTCCCTAGCATGAAGGGAAGAGGGCTGAATTGCAGAGGGAGAGAAAATGGACAGGAAAATATGGCAAGAAATTGAAAATAGAATATCAGTACAAAGCAGAGAAAATGGCCAGTAAGATGACAGGAAAGATAAACATTGTGCTCTGGAGTCAGAAAGCCCCGTGTCAAATCCTGGCTCACTGGTTTAGACTTTCAGGTGTGTATTAATAAGCATGTTTCTTAACATGTCTGTGCCTCAGTTTCATCATCTATAAAACAGGGAAAATAAACACCACCACCTAGCGTCTTGGTAAGGATTAAATAGTAATATTATTTATATAAGGGGTTCTGATAGCACCTAGTGTTAAATAACTACTCACTGATTTGAATTTAAATTATTATATTAATCACTATATTGTTGTTGAGTGCTGTTGAGTCAGTTCTGACTCATAATGATTGTATAGGGTTTCTAAAGAATGGCTGATGGGTTTCAACCTTTGACCTTGAGGTTAGCAGCCCAGCGTTTTTATCCTATAGCCCTACAGCTGTTGTTGTTAAGTGTTGTCAAGTTGGTTCTGACTCATAGCGACCCTGGATAGGATTTGAACAGCTGATGGGTTTGAATTGCCAACCTTGTGATTCGCAGTCCAGTGCTGATCCTGTAATGCCACACCGGGAGTCCACAGAAGGATTCTCAATCACTCTAATTAAATTGAAATAAAAGAATTAAGCAACCTATTTGTTTTCAAAGTGGACCCTGAAACAAAATGACTCAAAGGTTATAAGGAAAGTCTTGTATGCAGAGCTTCTGAGGCTGCCTAATGCCCTACTGTCACCATGAAGTTCAACCCCTTTGTGAGATCAGGCTGAAGCAAGAACCTCAAATGCCACTTCAATGTTCCCTTGCACGTGTGCAGGAAGATCACATTGTCTCCGATGTCCAAGGAGCTGCAGCAGAAGTATAATGTCTGCTCCATGCCTATCTGCAAGGACGATCACATCCAGGTGGTTTGAGGATACTACAAAGGTCAGCAAATTGGCAAGGTAGTCCAGGTGTACAGAAAGAAGTACATCCTTTACATCGAGAGGGTACAACGCTGGACGGCTAATAGTACAACTGTCCATGTGAGCATTCACCCGAGCAAGGTGGTTATCACCAGGCTCAAATTGGACAAAGATAGGGAAAAAAATGATTGAATGCAAAGCCAAATTTTAACAAGCTGGAAAAGAGAAAGACAAATATAAGGAAGAACTTATTGAGAAAATGCAAGAATGAATATAAATGATTGTGGAACCACAGTTTGTTGTCAACTACCATTGAGTTGGTTCTGACCCATGGCGACCCTGTATAGGGTTTCCAAGGAGTGACTGGTGAGCTTGAGCCGCTGACCTTCTGGTTCAAACAACTTTGCAGTCCAGCACAGAACCACAGTAGGAAGAACTTATTGAGCAAATGTAAGCATGGATATCACCTGTTGCGGAACCACAGTTTAACCCTAGATTTCTAGCCTAGTGTGTGTTCCTTGGGAACATCTCATTTCCATCTTGTTCCGTTATTGATATGTGACTCTATAAGTCTTCCTTTGGAGTCCTGGTGTGGTGCCGTGGTTTAATTTAGTGCGCCAGACTGCAAAGCCATTTGAACTGCAGGGTTGATGGTTCAGACTCACCAGCTGCTCCTCAGAAACCCTATACAGAGTTGCTATGTGTCAGAATCAACTCGACAGCACTGAACAGCAAGTTTTCCTTTGCAACTCTGATTCCCAGTATTATGAATAAAACTTGGAAATGTTAAAAAAAAAAAAAAAAAGTTATGAACCAAAAGACAGCATGTAGCATAAATAATCAATGCTTCCTAATGCCATCCTGGCTCCTTCTAACATTTATCCCACCCACAGGACAAGGGCAATGCTCTCTATGCCTTCATTCTTGATTTCTGGCCTGCCCTTGACTAAAACTGATTAGAACAGGGATGGACACATTTGATCCTGGACAACCAAGCCCTCATCTGGCTAATGGCCAGTGTTTGGAGTCGTGGCTGAAAAGTCTTTGGAGAGAATCAGAATCATTTCCCAGAAATTTAGAGTTGGAAGAGAAAGTAAATGAATCTGGGCTCTGTATGTCCCTGTTGTAGGAAGTAGGGAGTACTATGGTTCCTGCTCTTAGACCACTGAAGGACAGCAGCCGAGTGCTCTCCTTCTACCAAGCCATGTGTCTAGGCTGAGCTCTTGATAAGGAATGAAGTTATCCTGGAGAACCTGGGAGCCAGGGATTCTTGGCACCTTGGTCTCTCTGAGGCTCTTTCTGGACCAAGTCCCCACCAAGTGTGATGAGACTTTTTTCTTTTATAAATCATTGTGTGATCAAAGGTTGAAATAGAGCAGGGATGAAGCAAATGCAGCTTAAGGAAGCAAGATTCTTAGCTGTTAGTTCAAACTGAGGTTTCCCTTCAGGGCCCTGAGGCTTATTAAGTCTTTAGGAGTATTTCTGGAAGAATGGGGAGGGGCGGAGCTAGTCCCATTTGTTGCTAAGCAACTAAAGCTTTGCAAGCGGCCTTCTCAGGTCACATTTGCAGCTTTTGAGAATAAGCAACAAAGTGATGTTGAGATGCAGGGAGAAGCCTCTCATTTCAAGATTTCGGGTTCTGTGTTTTAAACCACTGAGTTCTCAAGATCAAAATTGGAAGTCTATCAAAGTTCTTCAAGAAAGATGTTTTCAGAACCAGCCCAGGCCTGAAAAGGTGGGGTAAGTTTCAGACTCAAACCAACGCTGCAGGGCATCCTTTATTCACCTGTAAAAGTCCAGACCCCAGAACAAAGGATGCTAAGAATAAACTGAAAAAGGAATGGGAGGATATGGCACTTGTTTGAAGAAAATAAAACAACAAGCAATCCAATGAAGAATATGAAAGAATAGCATAAGGAGACATCGCATACCCTTGTTAAGAGGGCAGCTAATATAAAGAAATATATTTTATACAAAAAAAAATATATATATATATTGTCATGACAACATAATACTTATTTGTGAGACTAAATATGTAGAAGTGGGTTTCTGGGTGGAGCGATTTGTTCTCAATTTCTAACCTGAAGGTTGGCAGTTCAGACCCACTCAATGGCACAACAAAGAAAAGTCAGCTGACCTTCTTCTGTCAAGATTAAGGCCATGAAACCTTATAAACCAGTTCCACTTTGTAACATAGCGGCTGAATATGCTTAATAGGAAATGGTGGTTGTTATTTTAATTTTTTCATAAATATGTGCAAATCGCCAAGAACATTTTCAGAACAAAGAATAATCAGTAGGAATTCATATATTACATACTGATCCACATTGTCAAGGTATACCAGTTGAAACAATGTGGTTCCATGTGATATTTTGTTGTTGTTGTTGTTAAGTGTTGTCCAGTCGATCCCAACTCACAGCAGCCCTGTAAAGGGTTTTCAAGGAATGGCTGGTGGATTTTAACTGCTGACCTTGCAGCTCAAACTGAACTTGCTGTCCAATGCTTATCCTACAATGCTACACCAGAACTCCCATATGATACGCTGTTGTTGTTAAGTGCTATCCAGTTGATTCCGGCCCATAGTAACCCTTCATAGGGTTTCCAAAGAGCAGCTGGGGAGCTGAAACCACCTACCTTGTAGTTCAAACAACTTTGCAGTCTGGTGCATTAACCCACAGTGCTACACCAGGTTGATGTTTAGTGGTGTCAAGTTGGTTCTGACTCATAGCAACCTTGTATAGGTTTTCCAAGGAGCAGCTGGTGAGTTTGAACTGTCCACTTAGTGGTTCAAACCAACTACGTGCCACACATGTTATGTGTTTAGGTGCTATGACTATTAATATTTTGTGCTACTTTGACTGGGTTGGAATTTCCAGTGATTTAGCAGTTAAGATGTAGTTATCATCTCCCAGCTGAAATCTAATATCATGCACTCATCCTCATGATGTGATCTGATGTGATCAACTTGGATCTTATGTATTATAAATCCTCACTTCTATAATGCTAGTAAAACTAGATCCAGTCTACAGGATTAGTTCTATCTTAAATTAATCTCTTTTCAAACATCAAAGGAGAGATAAGTGAGCATTCATAAAGGGACTTACCACCACGAAAGAGGAGCCTGAAGTAGGTAGTTCTGACCTGCAGTCCCTGCACTGAGAAGCTCCTAGATCTAGGGGAAGATGGTTTCAAAGACATCTGAATGTCATCAAGGAATACTGGGTCTACAGATGCTGAAAGGAGCCCTTTCTCCAGCCCATAGAGAGATAGCCTTCTTCTAGAACTGGTACTCTGAATATGGACTTCTAGCTTCCTAAGCTGTGAGAAAATAGCTTTCTGGTTGTTAAACCATCCACTTGTGGTATTTCTGTGATAGCAGCATTAGATCACTGAGTCAGATCTGATTCATAGTGTGGACACCAGAATGAAACACTGAGTGGTCCTGCCATGTCCTCATAATCACTGCTATGTTTGAACTCATTCTTGCAGCCACTATGACAATCCATCTCATTGGGACTCTTCTTTTTTTGACAACCCTCTACTTTACCAAACATGATGTCCCTCTCCAAAGACTGATCTCTTCTAGTAACATTTCTAAAGTCTGTGAGATGAGGAGGTGGGGCATGATGGCAGATTGGGTGGAAGTGCAATGAGGATCTCCATCAGCAATAACGCAGAATACTGGATGAAGCAGATTCAGGAGAAAGTTCCAGAACTCGGAACCACATATATAGGAATATTTTAAAAGTTTGAAGACCTATAGCCAGTGGAATTTGTAGCAGAAGCAAGAAATCTCGTGCTTTTGAATCTGCTGGGTTCAGCAGTCCTGGAGCTACCATCTTGGACAAGACAGAGTGGAGGAAGGATCAGAGCCTCTATGGACCGACATCTGATGGAAAACTTCAGATATGCAAGTATGGACATTCTTCTTTTTTTTT
>NW_006408628.1:998141-999197 GCF_000296735.1 Chrysochloris asiatica
CTATTGAATATGCCCAAGAAACAGAAACAGATGACCATATCAGCACATGTCCAGAAACAAGATAAAGTGACTGAGCTCTCTCTCGAGTCCTCTCTTACAAGATAACAAAGAAAAGGAGAAACAACAGTTGTGCCAAAAAGGGCCATGGCCACGTGCAGCCTATTAGCTGCATGAACTGCGCCTGCTGCATTCCCAAAGACAAGGTCATTAAGAAGTTCGTAATTCGAAACATAGTAGAGGCCGCAGCCATCAGGAATATTTCTGAAGAGACTGTCTTCGATGCATATGTGCTTCCCAAGCTGTACTTGAAACTGCATTATTGTGTGAACTGTACCATTCACAGCAAGGTGGTCAAGAACCATTCTCGTTAAGCTCGGATGGACTGGACACCCCCACCACGATTTAGACCTGCAGGTGCTGCCCCATGACCACCACCAAAGCCCATGTAAAGAATTGAGCCTTTAAAACGCTGAAGTAAAACTAACCTGCAAGAAAATAAAATTAAAATTACACTTAAAAAGAAAAAAAAAAAAAAGATAAAGTGACTGAGACAAATGATCTGAAGGTAGGCCTACACTCCATACAAGAAGCATGACAGGCTTTGGAAATGCCTGAGAAGGAATTCAGAAAAATTTTTATTAAAAGAATCAAAACACTTTACAATGCAGTTAAGAAAAATAAGGAAGAAGTCAGGAAAGTGCTACGGGAACAATCAAATAAGATAGATACAACATTGGAAACAATTCAAAACCTACAGAAAGAAGTTCAAACCATTAATAATACAATATCAGAAATGGAAAATACACTGAAATGGCAAAGGAGTAGAATTGAAGAGATGGAAGCCAGAACTAGTGAGATGGAAGACAAATCTCTCAACACAACTAAGATAGAAGAGCAAGCAGAAAAAACATAAAAAATCTGAAGAAGGTCTAAGATTCATGTTGGACAACATGAAGAGGAATAATTCAACAATTATTGGCATTCTAGAACAGGAAGAATCACACAAGTGCACAGAGGAGAGAGTTGAAGAGCTTCTGGAAGAAAATTTTCCTAACA
>NW_006408628.1:1009546-1010811 GCF_000296735.1 Chrysochloris asiatica
AGAGCCAAAATATGACCTTGAATTTATCCCACCTGAATTTGGAGATCATCTGAAGAAAAGATTTGATGCATTAAACACTAAAGACCGAAGACCAGAAGAGTTGTGGGGTGACATCAGCATAATTAAGAGCGTATAAACAAAACCAACAGCTAACATCACTCTTAATGAAGACAAACTGAAAGCTTATGCCTTGAGAATAGGTACCAGACAAATGTGTGCTTTGTCACCACTTCTATTCAGTATTGTTTTGGAAGTCTTAGCCAAAACTATATGGCAAGATAAAGAAATTAAAGGAATCCAAATTGGTAAAAAGGAAGTAAAACTCTCTCAATTTGCAGATGATATGATCCTATACAAAGAAAACCCGAGATTCAGAAAAAAAAACAAAAAAAAACAACAACAACTGGAACTCATTGGAAGATTCAGCAAAGTGGCAGGGTACAAAATCAACATACAAAAATCAGTTGGATTCCTCTATTATTAATAATGACAGCACTGAAAAGGAACTTAGGAAAGCAATACCAATTACAATAGCCACCCAATAGATAAAATATTTAAGAATAGATGTAACCAGAGAAATAAAGGACCTATACAAAGAAAACCACAAAACACCAATACAAGAAATGAAAAGAGACTTACAAAAATGGAACAATATACCATGTTCCTGGATAGGAAAACTTAACATTGTGAAAATGCAAATACTACCCAAAACAATCTACACATACAACACAATCCCAATCTAGATTCCAACGACATTCTTTAGAGAGATGGAAAAACCAATTACAAACTTTATGTGGAAAGAGACCTAGGATAATCAAACCACTGTTTCAGAAGAAGAACAAAGTTGGAGGCCTCTCACTACCTGAATTCAAATTTACTACATGGCTATAGTGGCCAAAACAGCCTGCAAGATACATAGATCAATGGAACAGAATTGCAAATCCAGATATTAACCCATCCACATACAGCCAACTGATCATTGACAAAGAACCAAAACACCTTGAGTAGGGAAGACATAGTCTCTTCAACAGATGGTGCTGGCAGAACTGGAAATCGATATGCAAAAGATTGAAACAAGACCTTTACCTCACGCCACATACAAAGACCAACTCAGCATGGATTAAAGACCTAAATGTGAATACCAGAATTATAAAGATCATCAATGAAAAAATAGAGACAAATTATTACAATGAAATGTGCAAAGATCTGGAGTCAGAAAACCAAAAGGGAAGAACATGCTCAGCATTTCTCAAGCTGGGGGAACT
>NW_006408628.1:1012104-1020008 GCF_000296735.1 Chrysochloris asiatica
TGAATAACTCAAAATGTTATGTTGTTGGAGGAGAATATTGACAGTGCAATGGGCTGCCAAAAGAACCAACAGATCTGTGTTGGAAGAAGTGCAGCCAGAATGTTCCTTGGAGGCCAGGATGGCCAAACTTCGTCTCTCATACTTCAGACGTATTGTCAGGAGTGACCAGTCTCTGGAGAATGATATCATGTTTGGTAAGGTGGATGGTCAGAGAAAAAGAGCAAAACCCCCAGCGAGATGGATTGGCAAAGTGGCAGCATCCATGGGCTCAAGTGTGGCTATGATAGTGAGGTTGGCCCAGGATCAGGCAGTGTTTCATTCTGTTGTGCATAAGCTCACTGTGATTTGGTACTGAGTTGATGGCACCTAACAACAACAACAAGGACAGCCCTTGCTACCCTCTGAGAATAAGCAGGCACATTGTGATGAAAAATTCCTTGTGCAACTTCTCTGGTCTTGTACTCACAAATGCAATTTTCAAGTTTCTTAAAACTTTCTTTATAATAAGCCCCTATGATTTTCCTGTGTCCTTTGAGAAAATTTTATTCAATATTACTCATTTGGAATCTCAAAAATCAGTCACCATAACCTTCTGACTTGACCTGCCTTGAATTTAACTGTCACAACAGATCCCTTCAGAAGCCATTGTTTTGATTGGACCATTCTTTGGAAGGCACGCAATAAAACTAAGACAAGTGTGTTACTGAAGGAACATGCCTGCAGCCATCTACTGATTGCAAAAACAAATTTAAACACATCCGTTTTGGAATAAACCTGTGTGTGCATGTATTGGAACCCTAGTAACAATACTTTTTGAATTATTCAAATAGGTGACAACTCAAATGAGATTATTGAATGGATATTTCTGAAATTGTTTTGGAACAATTGGCAGAACATCTATAAAAATGTAAAACTGGAGCTTTCGTTATTGGTTACAACAAAATTATTCTTAAATTTATTTGGAGATATAAGTAGAATCATAAGATCATAAAGTAGAAGGAAAAATTTTAGATTATTAAACTTATAATCTTTAGGTAGGGAGGTATTTTCTATGTGTTACCTCAAAAACAGAAAGCAGTCTTTTATTTCACTAGAAATCAAATGAATTCAAACAAAGTAATACAAATCTCATTTTTCATTGATTTGATTTTTAAAAGTGATGCCCTAGCTTTACTGAGAGCGTGGGGGTACAATTTTATAAAAGGAGGCTTTAAAAAGTTAATGGAAAATGGAATTGAAATATAATGGAATTATTTTTCCATGAATTTTTTGAAACCCCCTTGCACATAGTGTTGATGAGAAATTAAGCTTATACAGATATTGTGCAGGGCAATTTGACAATTTGTAACAATTAAAATAATATGTATGCCTCTCCATTTCTTAGACTCCATCCTAAAAATCTAGTCTAATAATAAGCAAAGAGATGCAGGGTTTTTTCAGATAATGAAAATAGGAAACAAACTTGGTATTATTTAATGGGGGTTTGGGGGAACCTATTAAGATAGTGGCTATAAAATGGATATTCTTCATGCATTAAGAAATATATAGTAAATCAGCTCTATAGATATGAACATAGAATCTCCAAGACGTTAAGTGTATTAGTAAGTGAAGAAACTGTATTATAGGATCACATGTATATTTTCCTATATATAAATATATATATAAAGGTACATATAATGAAAAATAGATATATGTTGTGTGAATTGTTTTCATTGCACATACAATATTTTCCTAATCAGAAAGTCAAGGTATTTTCATTTTGAACAAGCCATCCATTTAGAGAAATAAAAAGCATATTTACAAACAGAGAAACATACTTTTGAAATGACAGAAAGTTAAACTGGATAAAATACTCTTGCTTGGTGATGAGGTTCCAAAATAAGCTTATTGTTAGGTGCCATCAAGTCGATTCTGACTCATAGTGACCCTAGACACAACAGAACCAACACTGTCTAGTTTTAACAATCACTGTTGAGCCCATTCTGCTGCCACTATGTCAATCCATATCACTGGAATCTTATTTTTCATTGAACCTCCATTATACCAAGCATGATGTCCATTTCCAGGGACTGGTTCCTCCTGATTACATGTCTGAACTATGAGAGACAAAGTCTCATCACCCTGGCTTTGAAGGAGCATTTGTGAATGTACTTGTCCCAACACCAATTTATTTTCTTTTCTGGCAGTCCATGGCATTTTTATTATTTTTCTCCAACACCGTTATTCAAATGCATCCATTCTTCTATGGTCTTCCTTATTCATTGTCATCTTTCACATCCATACAAAGTGATTGGAAATACCATGGCTTGGGTCAGGTGCACCACAGTTCTCAAGCTGATATCTTTGTTCTTGAACATTTTAAAGAAGTCTTGTGCTGTAGATCTGTCTAGTGCAATATGTTGTTTGATTTCTTAACTTCTGCTTCCATGAGTGTTGACGATGGAGCCGAGCAAAATGAAGTCTTTGACAACTTCAATCTTTTCTGTATCTATCATGATATTATTTATTATATAGTTGTAAGGATTTGTGTCTTCCTTAATTGAGGTGCAATCCATACTGAAGACCTTAATCTTGCATCTGTATCCGTAAGTATTTTACATCTTGGCTTACAACAAGCAAGATAATACCATCGGCATATCACAGGTTGTTAATGAGTCTTTCTCTAATACTGATGCCACATTTTTTTTTTTAATTCGGTTTCACTGATTATTTGCTCAGCATACTGATTAAGTATGGTGAAAAGTTACAACCCTGGTACACACCTTTCCTCAATTTACACCATTCAGTATTCCCTTGTTCTGTTTTAACAACTGCCTCTTGGTCTGTGTATTCATGAGCACAAATAAGTGTTCTAGAATACACATTCTTTAAAATATTATCCAATATTTGTCATGATCTACAAAGTGGAAAGCTTCTGCATAGTCAATGAAGCACAAGCAAATATCTTTCTCTACCATTCGTCTGTCAGTTTATTGGACTGTGGTCACATGTGTGTTTCTGTGAATCTGGAACCTATGCCACAGGTATTTTTAATACAGCAGGTCACCATGTTGGACAGGTTTCAGCTGAGCATCCAGACAGACAGACTAGGTAGAAGGAGAGACAGACTACTTCCAAATATTTAGACACTGAAAACCCTATGATTAGCAGTGGTACACTCACCACCCAGAATATTGAATATTGAAATATGATGGAGAGCACCAGAATATTGTCAGTTATAGTGCCAGAAATTGAAACACTCAGGTTGGAAGGCATTCAAAAAGCGACTGAAGAAGAGCTACCTCCTCAAAGTAGAATTGACTGTGATGATGCAAATGGAGTGACACTTTCAGGACCTTCATTTACTGATGAAGAACAACTCAAAATGAAAAGAAGCAGGTGTAAACATCCATTAATAATTGGAACATGGGAAGTATGAAGTATGAGTCTAGGAAAATTGAAAATTGTCAAATATGAATCAGAACACATAAACATTGAGATCCTAGGCATTAATGAGCTGAAATGGACTGGTATTGACCATTCTTAATCTGACAATCACTTGGTTTAATATGCCAGAATGATAAATTGAGTAGGAATGATGTCGCATTCATCATCAAAAAGACATATCAACATCTGTCTCCAAGTACAATGCAGTCTGTGATAGGATAATATCCAGACAGCTACAGGAGTCCTGGTATGATGCTGTGGGTTAATGTGCCAGACTGCAAAGCCATTTGAACTGCAAGATAAGCAGTTCAAGCTTACCAGCTGCTCCTCAGAAACCCTATACAGGGTTGCTATAGGTCAGAATCAACTTGACAACACTTAACAACAATAGGAAAGACCAGTTAACACCACCATTAATCAAATTTAGTTACCAACCACTAAAGCCACTGATGATGACACTGATGACTTCTATCAACTTTCTCAGCCTGAACTTGATAAAACATGCTATTCATCTTGGCTTACAACAAGCAAGATAATGTATTGATAATTACTGGCAATTGGAATACTAAGGTTGGAAACAAAGGGGAAGGATCAGTCTTTGAAAAATAAGACCTCGGTGATAAAAACAATGCTGGAGATTGTATGATAGAAATTTGCAAGACCAGTGATTTCTTCATTGCAAATACTGTTTTAAAAAACATAGAAGACAACCTTACACATGTACCTCACTAGATGGAATACACAAAAATCAAATTTACACATCTGTGGAAAGAGATGGTAGGAAAGTTCCATGTTATCGGCCAAAACAAGGCAAGGGGCAGACTGTGGAACCAACCATCAATTGCTCATATGCAAGTTCAGGCTGAAGTTGAAGAAAATGAAAAAAAACCCACAAAAGTCAAAATATGACATTTAGCATATCCCACCTGAATTTAGAGATCATCTGAAAAACAGATTTGATGAATTAGACACTAAAAACAGAAGACCAAAAAATCGTGGGATGACATCAAGAACATCATACAGGAAGAAAGCAAAAGGTCATTAAGAATACAAGAAAGAAGGAAAAGACCAAAATGGATGCCAGAAGGGACTCTGAAACTTGCTCCTCAGGATAGAAATGTTAAAGCAAATGGAAGAAGTGAGGAGGTAAAGAGCTGAACAGAAAATTTCAAACGTCAGCTCGAGAAGGCAAAGTCAAATCTTATAATGAAATGCAAAGACCTGGAGTTTTAAAATCAAGAGGGAAGAACATGCTCAGCATTTCTCAAGCTGAGGGAACTGAAGAAAAAATTCAAGCTTTGACTTACAATATACAAGGATTTTATGTGCAATATAATGAATGATGCAGAAAGCATCAAAAGAAGATGGAAGGAATACACAGTCACTATGCCAAAAACAAATGGTCAATGTTCAACTATTTCAAGAGGTTACGCATAATACTGAAGGAAGAAGTACAAAATGCTTTGAAGTCATTGCAAAGAATAAGGCTACCGGAATTGATGGAATACAACTCTTCACCAAACTAATGCAGCACTGGAGGCACTCACTCATCTATGCCAAGAAATTTGGAAGACAACTACCTGGCTAACTAATGGGAAGAGAGTCATATTTATACCCATTACAAAGAGAGGAAACCTAACGGAATGAGAAGTCATTGGACAATATCAATTATATTGCATGCAACCAAAAGTTTGCTAAAGATAATTCAAAGACAGCTGCAACTGTACATTGACAGAGAACTTACAGAGGTTCAAAATAGATTCAAAAGAGGCCGTGGAGGAAGGAATATCATTGCTGATGTCAGATGTATCTTGGCTGAAAGCAGAGAATACCAGAAAGATGTTTACATGTGCTTTATTGGCTACACACAAGCTTTTGAATATCTGGATAATGACAATCTATAGATAATATGGTGGAGAATGAATATTCTGGAATACTTAATTTTGCTCATGAGGATCCTGTGCATAGACCAAGAGCCGATTGTCGGAACAGAACAAGGGAATTTGAAAGGTTTTAAATTACAAAAGGTGCTCACCAGAGCTATTTTCTTTCACCATGTTTATTCAACCTGTATGCTGAACAGATAATTTGAGAAACTGGATTATATGGAGAAAAACTGTGCCATCAGGATTGGAAGAGGACTTGTCAACAACCTGCGATATACAGATGATACAACATTTTTTACTAAAAGTGAAGAGGATTTAAAATATTTACTGATGAAATCAAAGACCACAGCCTTCGGCCTGGGTTGCACCTCAATGTAAAGAAAACAAAAATTATTACTACTGGACCAATAAATAGTATCCATATAAATGAAAAAAAGATCGAAGTTGTCAAATACTTCATTCTTCTTAGATAAACAATCAACATTATGGAAACAGCAGTCAAGAAATAAAACGGCATTTTGTATTAGGCATATCTTCTGCACAAGACCTACTTAAAGTGAAGAGCAAGGATGTCAGCTTGAGGACTAAGGTGTGCCTGACCGAAGTCATGCTATTTTTAATAACCTCTTATGCATGTGAAAGTTGGAGAGTGAATAAGGAAGAGCATAGAAGAATTGATACATTTGAGTTATGTTATTAGAGGAGAATAGTAAAAGTACCAGTGACTGCCAAAAGAACAAACCAATCTGTGTTGGAAGAAGTACAGTCAGAATTCTCCCTGAAAGTTAGGATGACTAGAGTTCGTCTCTCATTCTTCGGCTATATTATCACAGGGACCAGTCCCTGGAGAAGGATATCAAGTTTGGTAAAGCGCAGGGTCAGAAAAAAAGATGGATTGGCACAGTAACAGCAACAATGAGTTCAAACATAGCAACGGTTGTGAGGTTGGCCCAGGACCCAGCATTGTTTCGTTCTGTTATGCATAGCGTAGCTGTGAGTTGGTACTGACTCCATGGCATCTAGCAACAATAACAAAACACCTTTTCTGACAGTTGTCTTTTGGTGTGTTGTTGTAAACGTTTGCACATTATCTTCAGTAAAATTTTTCTTGCTTGTGATATTAATGTTATTGTTTGATGATTTCTGTATTCCATTGGGTTAACTCTCTTAGTAATGGGCACAAATATGGATCTCTTCCAATTGGTTGGCCAGGTAACTGTCTTCCGATATTCTTGGCATACATAGGTGAGTGCCTCCAGTGCTGCATCAGTTTGTTGAAACATTTCAATTTGTTTCCAAAAATTCCTGGAGCCATGTTTTTTGCCAATACCTTCAGTGCAGCTTAAACTTCTTCCTTCAGTATCATTGGTTCTTGATCATGTGATACCTCTTGAAATGCTTGAGCACTGACTTTTTTTGGGGGTGGGAATTCAATAACTCTGTGCATTCCTTTCATCTGCTTACTGAGCCATTCAATATTTTGCCCATGGAATCCTTCAATATTGCAAGTCAAGCATTAATGATTTTCTTCAGTTCTTTCAGTTTGAGAAATGCTGAGCGTGTTCTTCGCTTTTGGTTTTCTAACTCTTAAGTCTTTGCATATTTCATTATAATAGTGGACTTTGTCTTCTCGAGCTGTCCTTTTCAATTTTCTGTTCTCATTTCTTTCAGTTAGTTTCTCTATGCTCAAGAATAAGTTTCAGAGTCTCTTCTGGTATCAGTTTTGGTCTTTTCTATCTTTCCTTTCTTTTTTTAATGACCTTTTGCTTTCTTCTTGAATGATCTTCATGATGTCATTCCATAGCTTTTCTGATCTTCAGCCATTAGTGTGTAATGCATCAAATCTGTTCTTGAGATGGTCTCTAGATTCAGATGATATATTTTAAAGGTTATATTTTGGCTCTCATGGACTTGTATTAATTTTCATCAGCCTCTGGCTGAACTTGCATGTGACCAATTGATATGCTGTTCCACAGTCGACCCCAGGTCTTGTTTTGACTGATGATATTGAGCTTTTCAATCGTCTTCTCCCACAGATGTGGTCAATTTGATTCCTGTTTAATCAATCTGGGTGTTGTTATTAAATTCCGTTGAGTCAGTTCCAACTCATAGAGACGCTGTATACAGTGTTTCCAAGGAGTAGCTGGTGGGTTTGAACAGCTGACCTTTTGATTCGCAGTCCAGTACTGATTCTACAGCACCACAATAGGAGTCTAATGTCTGTAGTCACCTTTTGTGTGTGTGTGTGTGTGTGTTTTTGAAAAAAAAGGGGATTTGTAATGACTAAATTGTTGATGTTGCAAAATTCTGCCATGTGAACTTGAGCATAATTTCTATCACCTGGTTGATATTTTCCAAATATTGATACTTCCTCTTTGTTTACAATTTCAGCTTCCAATCATCAGTGATTATAAATTCATGTTGATTGCAAGTTGATCAATTTCAGACTGAAAACATTTATAGAATTCTTTTAATTCATCATCACTGATTTTAGGTTTCATGTGTATGTTTGAATAATAGTGGTATTAGCTGGTCTTCCTTGTAGGCATGTGAATATTATCTTATCACAGAATAGATCGTGAAATGTTCTTT
>NW_006408628.1:1020528-1021268 GCF_000296735.1 Chrysochloris asiatica
GTCTAAAAGATCCACTGAAACCTGTCCATCAAGGATGATCCTGCTGGCATTTAAACTCCCAGTGGCATAACTTACAGTATCAGAGCAACATGCAAGCCACCACAGTACGACAAAGTGACAGATGAATGGTGGAAAATGAAGAATGAAACAGCCTTTTAAAGTCTTTGATTTTAACAAATTGGGGAACACTAGCCTAAATAATTTTCATATGAAACTTTTATGCTGTTTATAGATGGAATGTGATAACTGAGAAGGGTCACTTAACCCTGATGAGAAACTGTTTTGAAACTCAGGTGAACAGTTGGGTAGGGGAAACACCTTACCACCAACAAAGTCCATTCCCAAGTTATATACATATCTTAAAGTCCAACTTCATGTAGAGATATAAACATCAGATTTTCAAAATTTGGTAACACCAGCTGTTAAATCATATATGAAGACACTAAGAAGCTCACAAACTAAACTTTTTGAGTTGTGCAGTTATTATTATTTTTCAATGGTGGTGATGGTGTGCTATGAAGTCGATTCTGTTTTCGGCCAAGATCCATCTGATGTCAGCAATCATATATCCCTAGTTTCATTTTCTCTTCTGAATCTGACTTGTATTTCTGGCATCTCCTTGTAGATGTACTACTACAAATTTTATTATTATTATTTTGAATTAAGTGAGCGTTTACAGAGCATTAGTTTTACATTCAACAAATCACAGTTTATTTCATCTCAATGATTACAATTCCCCC
>NW_006408628.1:1022123-1031084 GCF_000296735.1 Chrysochloris asiatica
ACCCTTATATATTTGTGGGTATACTCTCATTCTCCCTCCCATTCCTGTTCAGCCCATGTATCTGTCCATGTATCTATACTGGAAGAACAATGTTGTTGCAAACGCTGCAATGGATTTTGAATTATCTTTAGCAAAATTGTACTTGAATGTTGTATTAGCAATATTGTTCAATGATTTACAAATTCTGTTAGGTTATCTTTCCTTAATATGGGCAAAAATATGAATCTCTTCAATGTAGTTAAGGAGTTTTATTGGCACTGTAGAATTAGCACTAGAGTTGGCAACCTTAACCATAAGTTTGACAGTTCAAACCCAACAGCTGCTCCAAGGGGTAAAATTGAAGCTATGTGTTCTTATAAAGATTTACACCCTTGAAATGCTATACAGGGACACTCTACATTTAAATAAACTCAAGTACAGTGGGTTTTTTGTGTGTGTCCAATCAGTTGCCCAGTTAGCTGTCTTCCAAATTTCTTGGCATAGACAAATAAGTGCCTCTAGAAATGAATCAGTTTGTTGAACCATTTCAATTTGTATTCCATTAATTCCTGGATCTTTGGTTTTTTTCCCCCAATGCCTTCATTGCAGCTTGTACTTATTTCTTCAATACCACTGTTTCTTGATTAAATGGTACCTCTTGAAATGGTTGAACATTAATCAATTCTTTATGATACAGTGACTCTATATTTTTTCCATCCCCTTTTGATGCTTTCTATATCATTCAACATTTTGCCCTTACAATCCTTCAATATTGCAAGTTGAGGCTTGATTTTTTTCTTCAGTTCTTTAACTTGAGAAATGCTAAGCATGTTTTCCCCTTTTGGTTTCCAATTCATTATAATGCTTTACTTTGTCTTCTCAAGTCTAAAAACTCTAGTGTAGAATTATGAAAAATATATTTTTATTTATCATTGAGTATGTAAGTACCAACTTGTTTGACTTTGGCATTAAATATTAAAAATAAATAAGAAAAGAATAATTATTCGGTCTTTATTATTTATTATACTCCCCACTGCTTTTTCTGTTTGTTTTCCCTTACAGAAAAACACATATGCATATGTGTAATTACATTTTCATATTTGCTTTGTTGTCTCTTGGATAAAGTGTTTTGGCAGTAAGGATGCTAGAGAAAAGGCTGGAAAAAAATTTTTTTTTAAAAGAGTGAAGTGCATAAGGAGTTGTAGACCCTAGAAGATAAGCTCTGGGATGTAAACTTCAGGAACCAAAAAGAGAAATAAAACAAACAAACAAATAAAATTTTTAACATCAGTATGTGCAAGTGAAAGTAAGTATTTGGAAACCTTTTAACCACAAGCATTGCTAATCCTTTCCATTAACACATACTCAACAGAAGTACTTTGTTCCTATGACTTTACTATTTTTGTCTATGACATTTTGAATTAAACAGTGTACTAAAATATTCCTTTACACATACATACATATAAATGCATGTATATAATTTTAAAAAATTATTGAGAATTGAGTGAAGGTTAACAGAGAAGTTCATCAGGTTTACGTTCAACAAATCATGCATCTCAATGAAAATGAAATCATTTGTTTCATTTCAATGATTGTAATCCCCTCCATTGAATAATAGTTGTCCCACTTCCTCCCTCGAGTTCCTATTTCCACTCACCCTCCTTTCTATCCCTTCTCAACTTTGTCCAGAGGCAAACTTTGCCCTTTTAATCTTGAATGATTTACCATTACATACCTTATTAGTGTTGCTGTTCCCCCTATTTATCTATCTACTGCTTGACTGAAAATTAGGCCACAAGAATGTGTTGCATTCCAGACCCGAAGGGTAATCAAGGGCCGTAGTTGGGTTCCTCCAGTCTCTTTTGGAATAGTAATCCCAGCCTTTTATATCATTTTAAGCTTTGTTCCACATTTTTTGTCACTCTTTCCAGGGCCTTCCACTGTGATCCCTTTCAGAGCAGTTGGTAGTGGTAGCCGGGCACCATCTAGTTCTTCTGGTCTCAGAGTCATGGTGATTGATATTCACCTGTTATATTGGTCTATTGGGCTAGTTTATTCAAAATATCTTCAATTTTCATCACTTTTGCACATGAAAAAATCAATAGGTGTATCTTAGATTTTTTTTGTGTGTGTGTGAGCTTTTAAGATCCCAAATGCTACTCAAAAAAGTAGGATGTAGAACATTTTCTTTGTGGACCATGTTATGCCATTTAACCGTGGTATCCTCTGAGACACAGCTTGTATTTTAAGCAATGATTTCTTTTGCCCCCAGGCTCAGGAAATCATTGTTTAAGATGTTTGATAATATTTAAGAAACTTTCCTCATTTTGCCCCTGTATGCACCATTATATTAATAGGTATGTTTACAACAAAGGTAAATAACCCTGTACAGATACCCTTTGTCAAATCCTTATATATTTGTGGGTATGCTCCTAATTTCCTTCCCATATCCCTTCAGCCTGTGTATCTATCCATGCATCTACCTGAAGAACACTGTTGTTCCAAGCTGTGTATATAACTCTGTCTACCTCTACATCCTTTAATCGTTACATGTCTCCCTGTGTTGTCATCTGTCTTCATCAATCTTCTGCCAATGTCCCTCATCTTGTCTACTGCCCTCTCCCTTTTTGTAGATTGTCCTCGCTTTCACTGAATTAACATGTGCCTATCCTCTGTCCAGTGAATTATTTTCCCTTCCTTCCCATTCCTGGAAACCATCAAAGATTTCTTTAGCATGAAAGTTTTTCTTGAGTTTTTACAATAGTGGTCTCATACAATATTTGTCCTTTTGTGATTGACTAATTTAAGTATTCCAGAATGTTTAATTGTGCTCATGAGGAATCTGTACCTGGACCAAGAGGCAGTTGTTTGAACAGAACATGGAAACACTGAATGTTTTAAAATTAGGAAAGGTGTGCAACAAGGTTGTATTCTTTCACCATACTTTTCCAACTTGTATGCTGAGCAAATAATACGAGAAGGTGGGTTATATGAAGAAAAATGTGGCATCAGGATTGGAGGAAGACTCATTAAAAACCTGCGATATGCAGATGATACAACCTTGCTTGCTGAAAGTGAAGAAGACTTAAAACATTTACTGATGAAGATCAAAGAGCACAGCCTTCAGTATGGATTACATCTCATTGTAAAGAAAATGAAAGTCCTCACCAGTGGACCAATAAACAAAATTCTTCTCAGCGCAGAAAAGATTGAAGTTGTCAAGGACTTCATTCTTCTTGGATCAACTATCAACACTCAAGGAAGCAGCAGTCAAGAGATCAAACGATGTATTGCATTAGGCAAATCTGCTGCACAAGGCCTTTTTAAAATGTTGCAGAGCAAAGATGTCAGCTTGAGGATTAAGGTGCGCCTGACCCAAGCCATGGTGTTTTCAATAAACTCGTATGTATGTGAAAGCTGGACAGTGAATAAGGAAGACCATAGAATAATTGATGCCTTTGAGTTATGGTGTTGGAGGAGAATATTGAAAGTGCCAAGGGCTGCCAAAAAACACACACAATAGATCCATTTTGGAAGAAGTGCAGCCAGAGTGCTCCTTGGAGGCCAAGACGGCCAAACTTTGTCTCTCATATTTTGGACATATTTTCAGGAGGGAGCAGTCACTGGAGAAGGATATCATGTTTGGTAAGGTGGAGGGTCAGAGAAAAATAAGGAAGACTCCCAACAAGATGGATTGGCCAAGTGGTAGCATCGATAGACTCAAGTATGGCAACAATAGTGAGGTTGGCCCAGGATCGGGCAGTGTTTTGTTCTGCTGTGCATAAGGTCGCTATGGGTTGGTACCAACTCGATGGCATCTAACAACAACAACAATTTCACTCCAAGTGGTTGTTTTGAACCGTCGACTTTGTGGTTAGCAGTCTAGTGTTTATCCTACAGTGCCAAACCACGACTTCAAATGTGCTATGTTGTTGTTGTTCCTAAGTGTCACTGAATCAGTTCCAACTCAGTGACACTGAATAGCAGCTGGTTGGCATGACTTGCTATTTAGCAGTCCTGTGCTTATCTTAAAGTATTACACAAGGACTCACAAATACATTATAGATGGATATAAAATTAGCAAATGTGTTCAAAAGAGAACTTACATTAATGTCAATTACTTAAGACATTTATAAGAAGGAAAAAAACCAAAATTACTTTAAGCAACTTAAGTAAAATTTAATAGGGAAGAGTCTATATTTTAGAAGATTATCATTGGAAAATATGAAAATTCCTCTCATGAAAATTTTCTGAAGGTTTTAGAAAGATGATGTTTAGTTAATATATTAAGTGTATTTAAAGGTAGAAGATAAGGTTAGTCTACTTGCTTTTTAGGGAACACTGATGTGGTGCTGTAGGATATCAATGGATTGCTAACAATTTTGGCAGTTCAAATCCACCAGCTGCTCCTCAAAAACCCTATGCATGTTTGCTATGAATCAAAATGGAGTCATCAACATTTAGCAGTAATTTTCTTCTTAAGGTACATGCGGTGCTCAAGCAATTCTTTCACTCAGTAGGGTTATCATAATCATGCTTCATTAAAATATCTATTAAAGGTTTACAAAATTAAATTTATATTGAAGCATGCATATAATAAAAAAAGAGTTAAAATTGTTTTTAAAAAAGAATTAAAATATTTCAGCACAGTTAAATGGCTTCTATACATCAATTTGGAATCCTAATATGGCTCTGTAGGATAAACATTTGACTTCTAACTGGGAGGTTGGTATTTCAAATCTACCAGCTCCTCTTCAGAAACCCTATAGAGGGCCACTGCAAGTCAGAACTGACTCCATGACAGTCAGTAACAACAACATACATCAATCTGGTACATTTGTTAACATACAAATTGTCTTTAAAAGGTTTTTGTTTTGTTGTTTTTTAAGATTTAGGAAATCACAATTTCAGAATCCATTTATAAATTGCTTTTTAATGGTTAGCTTGAAAAATGTTCCACTGTTTGCCTTTTTTTTTTTTTTAATAATGTTGTAAGAATGTCAGCAACTTTAGACCTTTTTGATCACGTTTCAGTTTTTCAGACATTTACTATACTCATTTAGCATACATAACTTGTTATTTAGAATACATATGTACCCTTTAAATCCATCCCTATGTGAATGTAGACATACAGTTTTCAAACTGCAAAAAAGAAAGCATTAAAAAATTATGATTTCTTTTTTAGAAGTAACGATGAAACTGTTGTGAAAAAAATTGGTAAAATATAACCTTTTAACAAAGGAAAAAGTTTAAAGTTGAGAATGTCAAAAATATAAAGGTTAGATGGAAATAACTGTGATTATGTTACATAAGCACATTTAAAAGTACTAATGAAAAAAAAGCCCAAATGAAATGTTTAAAAACTCAAAATTGCTCCTGAGAATCACTGGAATTTAGGCAGTCTTCAATATGTAAATAATTACATTTTTCTCTATGATGTAATAACCACGCCCTCCCTCTGAACATTTGGAAATATAATTTTATTTTTTTTTGGCTCCCACCTTGTGTTTTATGCCCATTTAATTTTCAAAGCTCTCCTACATTTTTTTATCTAGTTTTACTATTATATAATGTTGTTCAGCAAAAATATTATCCTCAATTTTCAGGTGTCGAGACTGAGACTTACTCATTCTACTACCATCATATATTCATTAACTTTGGTATGCCAGACACTGTGCATCATCTGGACTCCAAACATTTAGCAACTATGACCATCAAGTTTGAGCATTTGAAAAGACAATAAGTAGTATGTATGGAATTGCAGAATGGTGTCGAGGCCATGTCTGACCAGCTCTGACTTGGCTAGATGGAAGGAGGAGAGTCACATGCCAAGGCCACTTCCTCTACAGCTCAGCTACGAAGTCCCTTAGCCTCTACACTGTTTGGGCAAGTGTTGTTGTTTTGTTTTTAAGTGCCGTTGAGTCACTTCCAACTCATAGCAACCTGTATAGGATTTCTGAGGAACTGCTCGTGGGTTTGAACCACTGACATTGTGGCTCAAACTGACCTTGCAGTCCAGCACTTTATCCTGTAGCACCATGGGTAAATACACAAAGAGCCTATTCTGCAAGACAGCTTCCTGCCCCAACACACTCAGCTTCATTGGCTCCTTAGGTCCGCAAACCCACCACTCTGTCTCTCTGAGTTGTTGCCTCTGCTGCTGGTGCCTTTCCTGCAGGAATCTCATCTCAGTTCTTGGCATTTCTTTCTTGATGGTCCTGTTCATGTTTCTCAGATGGCTTCTTCTAAACCAACTAGGTTGGCAAAACTAACCAATAATTACATTAGAGTTCTATATACCCTATTCACATGGTCTCACCCAGTCTTTTGGTGGGTGTTACAAAGACTACGGGAGAAGAGTCATAATTCACTATACCTCAGGAATGGACTGGAAATACATAAGAAAGAAAAATTATCTAGAACTTGGGCAAGAGACAATGAAGGTTGGATTGAACATCATGGCTAGACATTAGATAGGCAAAGATGAGCAATGAAAGGAAGAACTATCTTTTGCTGAAGCAGCTGATTGAGCAGAGGTGCCAAAGACTTTTCGTCTGCTTTGATTGATGGTTGCTTTAACACAGATTGGAATATTGCCCAGTCCTATGCCATCTTCACATTCATTGGTATGTTTTAGCACATTGCTGAAACTGTTTCAGTACATTTCATGAAGAGTTTCCCACTTTTTCACTGACCTTATATTTTACCAAATGTTGTTATATGAAGTGTCATTGAATATGTTCCTACTTATAGTGACTGAGTAGGACTTCTGAGCAAGAGTTGGTGGTTTTGAACTGCCAACTTTGCAGTACTTGTTCTACAGCACCACACCAGGACTCAAAACATTAGGACACTATAAAATTGTAAAATAAAATGTGATTTTCATACAGAAAATGCCAGATCAAAGGTACAAAATTACAAACAACAATCACCAAGTTTTGTATCATAAGTAAAACTAGAAGGCTAACAACTGGAAAACATATATTCAACATATATTACGAGTTGGGCTGCCAATCTCAAGGTCAGCAGTTTGAAACTACCAACAGTTCCATGGGAGAAAGATGAGGTGTTCTGCTCCCGTAAAGATTTACAGCCTCGGAAACCCTGTGCAGGGTCACTATGAATCGGAACCAACTCCACGGTACTTAACAACAACAATAATAAAGATAATGCATTTATTCATAAATTTGATGAATAAAGATCTATTGAAATTGTACATAAATGAACATACTGATGACAAAGGATACAAACGTCCCCAAATATAAAATACAAGTGGGCAATGATCATATATTATTTTTAAATGCCAAAACATATTCCTACATAGAAAAATAAAAATTTAAACAAGGAAATGCCTTCTATTTTTACATATTGAATTACAGAATCATAAAAAGTAATAAAACAAATCATCATTGATCACGTGGGGAAGTGATCTCTTCATATATTCCTGGTGTGAGTAAATATTGCAAAGTCTTTCTGGAGAGCAATCTTGGCAACATTTGAGGGGGCTTCAAAAAGTTCATGGAAAAATTACATTATCTTTTCATTCTATTTTCACAATCACTTTTTGAAGTTTCCTTGTACACCTAGCCCATTAAAATGAGTTTTGACTCAGCACTTCCAGCTCCAGGAATTTATCCTAAAGAAACAAATGTGTGAAAAAATTTAGTATCTTATCCTGTCTCATCCAAAAGCAGACCCCAAAACAAGGTCTTTTGGCTGAGTCCTTTATTGGAATATGATCACAGAGAACTGGAGTGATGATAGGGTTGTAAAATAGGGAAAGGTGGAGAGTCAGAACAAAGATTCACTGTCAATTTATTCACTATTATGGGCAAAGGATTACTTGATATCATAGGATCATCTGAGAAACAATATGAAATGTATCTCAGATGTTCCATCTAAGGATGCAAAGGGGCACCATTTATCTAAAGACTTCCATCTCTCACTTGGCAAAGGTTCATCCCATGGGGTGTTAATTTTACTGTATTTCTTTGTTGATCATGAACAGGTAATCCCATCTTCCACCCTCACAGAATCCCAGATCTCAGTTTGAGTGTCATTCTACCTGGTTCTGAGATGAGGTGCTATGAGATTGGTCAGTGCTATTGATGTGTCCAGAATATGAGTCAAAGAGGAACTGAAATGGTGCATAATAAATATGCAATAATGTCCATCCCTGAAACACTTAGAATTGCTTGTGTCCTTTATTATATGTTGTTGTTGTTGTTAGGTGCCATCAAGTCAGTAACAACCCTATGCACAGCAGAATGAAATACTGCCCAGTCCTGGGCCAACCTCACAATTATTGCCATGCTTGAGCCCATTAATGCTGCCACTTTGCCAATCCATTTTGCTGGGGGTCTTTCTCTTTTTCTCTGACCCTCCACCTTACCAAACATGATATCCATCTCCAGGGACTGGTCCCTTCTAACAATATGTCTGAAGTATGAAAGACAAAGTCTGGCCATCCTGGCTTCCAAGGAGCACTCTGGCTGCACTTCTTCCAACACGGATCAGTTGGTTCTTTTAGCAGCCCATGGTATTTTCAATATACTCTTCCAGTACTGTAATTCAAATGCAATTCTTCTATATTCTTCCTTATTCATTGTCCAACATTCACATGCATATGAGATTATTGAAAATACCATGGCTTAGGTCAGGTACACCTTAGTCTTCCAGCTGACATCTTTGCTCTTCAACACTTTAAAAAGGTCTTGTGCAGTAGATTTGCCTAATGTAATACATCGTTTGATTTCTTGGCTGCAGCATCCATGAGTGTTGATGGTTGATCCAAGAAGAATGAAGTCTTTTGACAACTTCAATCTTTTCTCCGTGGATAAGAATGTTGTTTATTGGTCCATTGCTGAGATTTTTGTTTTCTTTACATTGAGATGCAATCCATACTGAAGGCTGTGTTCTTTGATCTTCACCAGTAAATTTTTTTTAAAGTCTTTATTGTGGGGTTTACAAGGGAAAACATCA
>NW_006408628.1:1032899-1050719 GCF_000296735.1 Chrysochloris asiatica
ATGGGATATCAAAGATATTGTCCAGTGATTTCCACAATCCATTGGGTCATCTCTCTTTGGAATAGGCACAAATACAGATCTCAGTTGGTCAGATAGTTGTCTTCAAAATTTCTTGGCATAGATGATTGAGTGCCTCCAGTGCCACCTCACTTTGTTGAAAGATTTCAACTTGTATTTCATTAATTCTAGGGCCTTGTTCTTTGCCAATGCACCCTGATTTCTTCTTTCAGTATCATTGGTTCTTGATCATATACTACCTCTTGAAATGGTTGAACGTCGACCATTTCCCTTTGGTACAGTGAATCTGTGTACTCCTTCCATCTTCTTTTTATGCTTTCTGCATCATTCAATAATTTGCCCAAAGAATTCTTCAATAACGATTATCGTTCAATATTCTGTATTATATAGATTCCTCTTATTGGAACTGTGTTTTTTTGTAAGAACAAGTTGCCCTCACTTTTTCCCTGGGAGAGGAGAGGTACAAGTTAAATTTGTTAGAAACAGGCTTTCTGCTCTTCCCCATTTGACAGGCAGCCATAGCTTCTCTTGCAGTACCAGCTGCAACCCTGAGACAGGATGGTGAAGGTTGGAGTCAATGGATTTGGCTGTATTTGGTGCCTCGTCACCAGGGCTGCTTTTAACTCTAGCAAAGTGGAAGTTGTTGCCATCAATGACCCCTTCATTGACCTCAACTACATGGTATACATGTTCCAGTATGATTCCACCCATGGCAAGTTCAATGGCACTGTCAAGGCTAAGAACGGGAAGCTAATCATCAATGGGAATCCCATCTCTATCTTCCAGGAGCAAGATCCCACCAACATCAAGTGGGGTGGTGCTGGTGCTGAATATGTTGTAGAGTCCACCGGTGTCTTCACGACCTTGGAGAAGGCTGAGGTTCACTTGAAGGGTGGTGCCAAAAGGGTAATCATCTCTGCCCCTTCTGCTGATGCCCCCATGTTTGTTTTGTGGTGGGAGTGAACCATGAGAAGTATGACAACTCCCTCAAGATTGTCAGCAATGCCTCCTGCACCACCAACTGTTTGGCACCCCTGGCCAAGGTCACCCATGACAACTTTGGCATCGTGGAGGGACTCATGACCACAGTCCATGCCCTCACTGCCACCCAGAAGACTGTCAATGGCCCCTCTGGGAAACTGTGGCGTGATGGCCGTGGGGCTGCCCAGAACATCATCCCTGCAACTACTGGTGCTGCCAAGGCTGTGGACAAGTTCATCCCTGAACTGAATGGGAAACTCACTGGCATGGCCATCTGTGTCCCCGCTCTCAATGTGTCTGTCATGGACCTGACCTGCAGTATTTAAGAAAGCTGCCAGATATGATAACATCAAGAAGGTGGTGAAGCAGGTATCAGATGGACCTCTAAAAGGCATCCCGGGTTACACTGAAGACCAGGTCATCTCCTATGACTTTAACAGTGACACCCACTCTTCCACCTTTGATGCTGGGGCTGGCATTGCCTTCAACAACTACTTTGTCAAGCTCATTTCCTGGTATGACAATGAATTTGGCTACAGCAACAGGGTGGTGGACCTTATTGTTCACATGACCTCCAAAGAATAAGAGCTCTCTGGACCACCAGCCCCAGCAACAGCACTAGAGGAAGAGAGAGGCCCTCAGCTGCTGGGAGTCCTTACCCCAACTCTACTCCCCCTACACACTGAGAAGCTCCCAGCCTCAGTTTCCATCCAGACCCCCTGGAGAAGGGGAGGGGCTTAGAGAGCCCAGTCCTGTCATGTACCATCAATAAAGTACACTATCCAGCCAAAAAAAAAAAGTTAGAAACTGCTTCAATCTGGAGAACAACTAAATTCTGCCAATATGAATGCATTAATGCTAGATGAATGAAATACAAACAAAAAACAAATCTACAATTTTTTACGGCAGCTGCTGGTCCTGAGGTCACAAAGGATATTGAGCATTTCATATCTCAACGTAGGAATCACTTTTGCATTCGGGGCTGTTTGTCTGATGTCTGAATCCCTGAGAAATCTAAACCTTTAGGTACTTTGACCCTCTTGAGCCTTCTTATCATATCAAATTCATCATTACTTGTGTTTAAGAGCATCAAGAGATGATGCTCTAGTGAATATTCAGGGCTTACATCTTTCTGCTCTTCCTGGAAATTGCAGTTGATTACTCTCAACAGTGATAACTTCTACCTTGTCTTGTTAGCACGGTGGATCCATAGGATAAGCACTGGACTTCAAACCATAGTGTTGGTGGTTCAAACCCACCAGCCACTCCATGGGAGAAATGAGGCTTTCTGCTCTTGCAAAGATTTAGAAAACTTCATAAACCCTATACAGGGTAGTTGTAAGTTAGAAAAAAACACTTTACTTAATCTTGTATTTTTCTTGTACTAGTATGAATAATCCACAGGGACTGAATTTGGAAGCAGCAGTCTTGCATTAGAAAAATGTGCTACAAAAGACCTCTTTAAAGTGTTCAAGAGCAAAGATGTCAATTTGAGGACTAAAGGGCATCTGACCCAAACCATAATATTTTCAATTGTTTCATACGCATGTGAAAGTTGGACAATGATTATGGAAGATGGTAGCAGAACCAATGCATTTGAATTGTGGTGTTAGCGAAGAATATTGAAAAGATCATGGACTGACAAGAGAACAAACAAATCTATCTCAGAAGAAGTACAGTCAGAATGCTCCTTAGAAGCCAAGATGGCGAGACTTTGTCTCTTGTGCTTTGAATATGTATGGTATGTTGTCAGGAAGGATTGTCCCTGGAAAAGGACATCATGCTTCATAAAGCAGAGGGTCAACAGAAGAGAGAAAGACCCTCAATAAGATGGATTGACACAGTGGCAGCAACAATGAGCTCAATAATAACCAATTGTCATGTTGGTACAGGACCAGGCAGTGTTTTGTTCTGTTGTCAGAACCAAACCCAGGGCATCTAACACCAACAACAACCCTCACCTATATATTAACTTCTACTTTATCTTGCTATTCCACTAGCATGAATAATTTAAAGGGACTATATTCTGAGGCATTTCTCCTCTCTAAACAGGGAATTATAATTCAGCAGTGTCTAAATATGTGTGATGAAAGCATAAATTCCATAAGTGGATCACAGAGTGAAATGAGAAGGCCAATTCTACTGCTAATTTTTGGTTTCTGTACCCATGTATTTTAGCTACATAAGCAAGTACCAAAGGAGCTCTGGTAGCGTAGTGGTTACGAATCGGGCTGCGAACCTTAAGGTCAGCGGTTCGAAACTACCAGCCGCTCCGCGGGAGAAAGATGAGGCTTTCTACTCCCGTAAAGATTTACACCCTCGGAAACCCTGTACAGGGTCGCTATGGGTCGGAACTGACTCGACGGCACTTAACAACAACAACAACAAGCAAGTACCAATATCAGCTTGCTTCAGTACATGGACTGTGCCCCAACTCTAGAAGGTTTTGTCACCAAGTTGGGCCTTAATTGTGTATTTAAGGCTCATAATAAAATAAATGGAAGTTGTGGTCCTATGCTCAATGTTGTACCTTCTTTGTTCTAAAATTAATAATTGTTCTCACACCATGTTGTGTAGGATATCGTGTCCGCAGATCAGATATTCTGAAAGCCCTTGGATGGTTATATTGTTATTGCTAGGTGCTATCAAGATGGTTCTGACTTGAAGAGATCTGTATTCAACAAAACACAAGACTTCTGAACTGCACCATCCTCACCATGGTTATGTTTGAACCCATTACTGCAGTCACTGTGTCAACCTATCTCATTGAGGGTCTTCTTCATTTTTTCAGACTCTCTACCAAGCATGAAAGGAGCTTTGGTAGTGTAGTGGTTATGAATCAGGCTGCTAATCTCATGGTCAGCCATTTGAAACTACCAGCTGTACTGCGGGAGAAAGATAGGGTTTTTTGCTCCCATAAAGATTTACAGCCTCGGAAACCCTGTACAGGGTCGCTAAGAGTGAGAACTAACTTCATGGCACATAACAACAACAACAACAACCAAGCATGATGACTTTTTCTAGAGACTGGTCCCTCCTATAACATGTTCATAGTATGTGAGACAAAATCTTATCATGCTTACTTCTAAGTAACATTCTAGCTGTATTTCTGCAAAGAAAGTACAGTTTGTCCTTCTGGCAATCCATTCGCCAACACCACAATTAAAATACATCGATTCTTCTGCAGTCTTTCTTATTCATTGTTTAGTTTTCACATGCATATGAGGTGACTGAAAATACCTTGGCTTGAGCCAGGTACACGTTTGTCTTCAAACTGACCTTTGATCTTTAACACTTTAAAGAGGTCTTTTGCAGCAAATTTACTTACTGCAATATGTCTTTGATTTCATGACTGCTGCTTCCATTAGCATTGATTATGGATCTAAGTAAAATGAAATCCTTGAAAACTTCTATCTTCTCTCCATTTATCAATGATGTTGTCTATTGGTCTAGTTGTGAGGATTTTTGTTTTCACTATTGGATGGTGTGATACAAAGGTCCTAGAGTAACTATTCTGAGTAAATGGGCAATCATTTGCTAAAAGTGTTAGACATGTGATTTATGGATTAGATTAACCCTTTCAGAATAAAAACTACCAGCTTAGACTGGAAGGATAGAGATGGCATAAAACAGTGGAAGACTGTCAGACTCCTGCAATTATGTAGACGGGAAATGAGCTGGTAGAGCTACTGGGATGGGAACATGAATTATTCTTCAAGAAAAGGAAAAGTTAATGCAAGTGCAACTCACAGGCTGTTGTTGTTGTTGTTAGGTGCCATCGAGTCAGTACCGATTCATAGCGACCCTATGTACAACATAACAAAACACTGCCCAGTCCTGGGCCAACCTCACACTAGTTGCTACATTTGAGCCCATTGATGATGCCACTGTGCCAGTCGGGGTTCTTCCTCTTTTTTCTGGCCCTCAACTTTACCAAACAAGATATCCTACTCCAGGGATTGGTTCTTCCTGATAAGATGTCTGAAGTGTGAGAAACAAAGTCTGGCCATCCTGGCTTCCAAGGAGTCTATGGCTGCGCTTCTTCCAACACAGATCTGTTAGTTCTCTTGGAAGCCCATGGTACTTTCAATATTCTCCTCCAATACCATAACTCAAATGCATCAATTCTTCTACGGTCATTCTTATTCACTGTCCAACTTTTGCATGCATATGAGGTTAATGAAAATACCATGGCTTGTGCCAGGCACACTTTAGTCTTCAAACTGACATCATTGCTCTTCAACACTCTAGAGAGGCCTTGTGCAGCAGATTTACCCAATGCAATACGACGTTTGATTTCTTGGCTGCTGCTTTCGTGAATGTTAATGGTTGATCTGAGCAAAAGGAAGTCTTTGTCTTCAATCTTTTCTCCATTTATTTTGAAGTCAGTTATTGGTTGAGTGGTGAGGATTTGTATTTTCTTTACATTGAGGAGCAACCCATATTGAAGGCTGTGGTCTTTGATCTTCATTAGTAAGTATTGATATTCATTAGTAAGTATTTTAAGTCCTCTTTGCTTTCAATAAGCATGATAGTCTGATTTGCATATTTCAGGTTATAAATAAGTCTTCTTCCAATCTTGATGTCATGTTTTCCTTCATATAATCCAATTTCTCAGATGATTTGTTCTGCATATAAATTGAATAAGTATGGTGAAAAAATACAAACCTGGCACTCACCTTTCCTAATTTTAAACCATTTGGTGTTCCTTGTTCTGTTTAAATAGTTGCCTCTTGGTCTATGTATAATTTCTTCATGAGCACAATGAAGTGTTCTGGAATACTCATACTTCTCAATGTTGTCCATACCTTTGCATAGCCAATAAAGCACAGGTAAACATCTTTCTGGTATTCTCTGCTTTCAGCCAAGATCTATCTGATGGCAACAATGATATACCTTGTTCCTGGTCCTCTTCTGAAACCCACTTGAACCTCTGGAAGTTCTCTGTCAATGTATGGTTGCAGCCATTTATGCATTATCTTTAGTAAAACTTACTTGCATGTGATATCAGTGATATTGTCCGATGATTTCTGCATTCCGTTGGGTCACCTCTCATTGGAATGGGCACAACTCTTCTAGTCAGTTGGCCAGGTAGTTGTCTTGAAATTTCTTGGCATAGATGTGTAAGTGCCTCGAGGGCCACATCACTTTGTTGAAAGATTTCAATTTGTATTCCATCAATCCTGGTGCCTTGTTCTTCACCAATGCACCCTGACTTCTTCCTGCAGTGTCATCAGCTCTAGATCATATGCTATCTCTTGAAGTGGTTGAACATCGACCATTTCCTTTTGATACAGTTACTCTGTATATTCCTTCTATCTTCTTTTGTGCTTTCTACATCATTTACTATTTTGCCCAAAGAATCCTCAATACTGTAAGTCAAGGTTTGGATTTTTTCTTCAGTTCCCTCAGCTTCAGAAATGCTGAGTGTGTTCTTCCCTTTTGGTTTTCTAACTCCAGGTCTTTGCACATTTTGTTAAAATAGTTGACTTTGTCTTCTCCAACTGACGTTTGAAATTTTCTGGTTAGCTCTTTTACCTTCTCACTTCTTCCATTTCCTTTAGCATCTCTACGCTGGAGATAAAATTTGAGAGTCTCTTTTAACATTATTTTGGTCTTTTCCATCTTTATTTTTCTTCTTAATGACCTTTTGCTTTCTTCCTCAATGATGTTCTTGATGTCATCCCACAACTCTCTGGTGTTCGGTCTTTAGTGTTTAATGCATCAAATCTCTTCTTCAGATGATCTCTAAATTCAGGTGGAATACATTCAAGGTCATATTTTGGCTCTCGTGGACTTGCTTTCATTTTCTTCAACTTCAGCCTGAATCTGCATATGAGCAATTGATGGTCAGAGGCTAGGGGACTGATATTGCCCCTATGGGTTCTAGAGAGCACAGAATCTGTGGGTCAGAAGCTGACTCCCTTGTTCTAGAGATTTCTCGGTTTCAAAGGGTGGGCCTCCTCCTTAGTCTGAACAGGAAGAGCTACCGCCCTGGAGGGTTAAATAAACAGAGGATTATTTCCAAGTTGAAATTCAGTGGAATTTTCCTACCATTTTTTAAATTGCTTGGGAACTGAGACCATTTTAATATCCTTCTAATTTTTCATTGTGTTTTGAAAACAGATAAGTTTATTTTTAAAGGTTCACAGATGGAGAGGAATTTTGCTCCATGATTAAAATGAAAGCCTCAGTAATTTTTATACTATTGCATATCAGGGGTTTCTACCACCAGTAGGTTCCTTATCCTAGGCTTGAAGTTTGATTTCTAAGGTTATTGCTAATATCACCTTTCCTGGTCTCTTTTCCCTAGGCATAGAAAGCTTGTTGTTGCTTTTGTTAGGTGGCATTAAGATGCTTCTGATGGGTCTTAGTGACCCTATGTACAACAGACCAAAATGCTGCTTGGCCCTGTGTCATCCTCAACATCATTGCTATGTTTGAACCGATTGTTGCAGCCACTGTGTCAGCCCATGGCATTGATGCTCTACTTTACTAAGCATGATGTCCTTCTCCAAGGACAGATTCTGCCTGAGAACATGCCCAAAGTATGTGAGATGAAGCATTCTGGCTGAATGTCATTGAAGACTGAGTTGTTTGTTCTTCTGACAGTTCATGAAGCTTACTACCCCAGGATAAACTTTTGTCTCTTAGGGTGAGAACAATTCTGAGGGCATAATAGTTTTAAATCATCATCATCACCATCATCATCCTCATCATTATCCCAATCACTTATATTATTCTTACAATGTGTCAGGGACTGTTTATCAAATGTTAGCACATAAAATCAATCCTAATTATATCCATATAGAATACGTGGTGGCACAAAGGTTAAATCACTCGGCTGCTAAATGAGAGGTTGGTGGTTCAAATCCATGGTAGGCAAATGTGGCAATCTGTTTCTGTACAGATTTGCAGCCTCAGAAACCTGGTGGCAGTAGTTCTTTTCTGTCTATCGGGTTGCGATGAGTCACAATCGACTCATCGGCAATGGATTGTTGTGTTTTTGGTTTTTTTTGTATACCCAGATGGTACACAAGCTATGACTATCCTCCGTTTATAGAAAAAGAAACTGAAGTACAGAGAGTTTAAGTTATTTGAGAGTTTAAGTAGTTTGCCCAAGGTCAGATGGGTAGTAAATGAGGGAACTGGGGTTTGAAATCTAGCCATCTGGTTCCAGAGTCTGTGCTCTTAAATGAAAATAATTTCCAAAGCTTCTACTTTTATTTTCTTCTTTGCCATTTGAAGTTGCTCCCTTATTTTTCATAAGGTCTCTATGATCTCTAGGCCAAATGAGATTCCCAAAATAACTATTTTAATTTTCAAATTGAGGGCAAGATTTCTAAATGGACCAAGTTATTTTTGTGAATCCTACATAAAATTCAGGAACAGAATTTTGGGAAGGAACTTCCAGATGGCAGTAAATCTTCACAGTTCAGTAATTAAGCCTTTTGAGAATGTTCCTCTGTGATGGAGCCACTGCCTGATTAACTGTACAATATCAATTATATCAAATGGTACTACTTTAATACTGTCAAAATTTAGAGAAGTCTGACATGCTGACACGAGCTTCTATGAAGTGTGGTAATGAGCTGCCAAGTGTCATAAAGTGCCACAGGGGGGAGAACACCCTTGCTTTCACATGAAAGGCTGTTTTTCATTTTTTTATTCATGTTACAGTATGCTTTATTGAACACTGTGAACATTGCAGTACACACACTTGACCTGCTTGAAATGAACAGCCTAATCTCATTGTTTTTTCTTTTTATGAATGAAGTTCAAGTGGTATAAATCAAGCTTACAGATGAAAATAAATATCACCTTTATTTTTGATTGGGAAAGAGCATATAATTAGGAAATTAGGCACTTATAATTTTTATCCTTCTCATTCCCATGAAGAAAGGTTCTCCAAAAATTAACTTCAGCTTTCAAAAAGTTAAAAGTTTGACTTGCCTAATTTTATACTGAGAGACACTTGTCTGGTCATTAAGAACAAATCCAAGCTGTTTAAATAGTAAGACTTCAGTTATTAAGTGACAGGATCTTTCAACAAACTTTGGCTGTCTTGAAAAAAAAAGGAATGTCTTTTCCATTAAAAAAAAAATTATAAATAAAAAAACCTCATTAAATGTAAGAATTTAGGATTTCATCAATGAAGTAATAAGAGCAGTTGAAAGATGCAGGCCATTGTGTTTTGATTTTTCTTCATAACTTTAATGCAATATTTCAATGTTTAATTATTTAAAATTTTTTATTATGTCCTGAAATAGACCAAAGGAACCCTGCCTTATGACTTAGAGAGATGTAGGAGTGTCCTTAATGAGCACCCTGCCATGGAGAATCCACTTGCTTTCATAGAGTCAGTAATTAGCTCTCGTTGAACTACTACCATCTGTATTTCTTGAGTTCCTTTTTAATTTTCTTTTATGCATTTTCAGTTACCTTCTGGATATTTCCATTTGGAAATCCCAGCATCCCATCAAACTTAAATGACTAAAACTCAACCCATTCATTTTCCCAACTCCCTCTCATCTGGTCTTTTTCTATCTTTCCTTGGATTACAAGAAACATTATTTTTCAAGTTGACCATAGTTGAAATTTCAGTCTTCTTTGGCTTACCCACTTTCAACATTTTATGGCCTTAAAAGCTATTAGTTGAATATTTAAAACTCAGTAAGACACAAACAGGAGTCCTGCTGTGGTGCTGTAGGATGAGCACTGGACTGCTAACCACAAGGTCCATGGTTCAAACCCACCAGTCACTCCTCAGAACACTGTAGAGGGCTGCTGTGAGTTGGAAACAGACTTGATGGCACTTGACAACAACAACAAAACATAAACATAAAAAAGGGTTGTGCTGATCTTGATTAGCTTGAATCTACAGCCTTCCTCTAGGTTTTGTTTTGTTTTGTTTTTATTTAAACAACACTCTTCAGATTTCATAATGATCCCTAATGACTGTGCTCTGCTGATGCTTCCCTCACTTGGCAGCCTTTCTTCTTAGGTACCAGCAAGATGGTTCAAACTGGCTATCTCTCATTGTGTTTTTCTTTTTTGTCATTGTGTTTTCTGATTCACAAAAAATTCAGATTTCCCTGCCATGATAAAGGAGCCCTGGTGGCATAGAGTGTTAAGCATTGAATTGCTAATGGCAAGGTAATTGATTCAAACCCACCAACCACTCCACTGGACAAAGATGTGGTATATTGCTTCCAGAAAGATTTACAGCTTGCTAGCCTGTGTAAGAATTGATTTGATTTACGATGCTGGAAAAGAATATTGAAAGGACCATGGACTGCCAGAAGAACAAGCAAATGTGTGTTGGAAGAAATACAACCAGAATGCTCCTTGGAAGCCAGGAGGGCAAAACTTCATCTCTTGTATTTCAGACATGTTAACAGGAGGGATCAGTCCCTGGAGAAGGAGGACATCATGCTTGGTGAAGTGGATGGTCAATGAAAAAGAAGAAGAACCCAAAGAGATAGATTGACACAGTGGCAGCAGCAATGGGCTCAAGCATAGCAACAATTGTGAGGTTGGCTCAATATGGTGCAGTATTTCCTTCTGCTATGCATAGGGTAGCTATGAGATGGAACCAACTCAATGGCACTTAATAACAACACCATCCTGCATTTTGTAATGAGAACAATATGCTTCAGATACCCACTGGACGAAAGAATATACACTATGGTGCATCTCTAGTCTGTCCTAGAGGGTCACTATGAGTCAGAATAGATGCAAGGGCAGTGGATTTGGTTTTGTTTGGGGCCATGAAATATGGCATAAGAGCTGATTGATATTTTCCCCCTATTTTTGTCTTGCTTCAGTCTCCAATTTTTCTTAAGTATGATTGTTGTTGTTGCCAAGTGTTGTCGAGTTGTTTCTGACTCATGGCAACCCTTTAGGGTTTCCAAGGAGTGACCGGTGGGTTTGAATCACTGACCTTGTGATTAGCAGTCCAGCGCTTATCCTATAGCACCACACCAGGACTCCAGACTCTGATGTTTCTAACAGGCTCAGGGAAAAGCATTAAATTCATTAGTTAAACTGGATGAGATTTTACCTTCCATATCGACAGGCACTAGCAAATAATTGAGCAAATAATAGGAATTAAATGTCCATTTTGGAGTTAAGTTTATCTGTCTCTTAACTCCAAAATGGACATTTAATTCCTATTATTTGTTCAATTATTTGCTAGCACTGTGGGATCATGCACTGGACCACAAGGTTGGTTTGAACCACAAGATTGGCAGTTCAAATTCACAAGCAACTCCTTGAAAACCCTATACAGGTTCACTATGAATTGGAACCAACTCGATGGCACTTTACAACAATAATATTTAGACGGTGAGGTCTCTTTTTCCTGAATTTTGGTTTATAGTTACTAGTTCTGGGACAACAGAGAGGGTCCCACTAACATTATGTTTCAACTGTTTTGATCTGTCCCTCAGAGTATTTCTCACATTTATAATAGAGGCAAAAATGTTATGTTTAGAGATAGCATTGAATTTTTCTGTGTTATGAGTATGTTGGGATCATATAGCTCTATTGTTTAAGAAAAGACTTCAGATGTCTTAAAGTAGAGTATAAGATGCTAATGGTGTTGATATTGGCTAGCCCATCTATATCTCTGTCTTTTAGGTCATTGTACTTACTTGGCCTTTGCTACTTCAAGATGCCATCATGCCCATTGAAATCAGGAATATATTTCATTAATGACATTTTTCTCTATCATCTTTGACTTATAAAGGACAGATGCTACCAAGCTGTTCAGGATAATAGTAGTTCCTTCTCACATATTTTTTAAGGTTTTAAAGAAAGGAGTAAACACTGGATCATATTTAGGACATGATGATAAGGTGAGTATGCAAGCCACATCTGGTACAAGTCCTTTAGCTTTCCTATATCTCTAAGATTTGCATTATTTCCTCAATATTATACAAGAGAAGTTCTATAATCTCACTTTCATTAGTCATAACCGATCACTAAATCCAGCTTTTAGTTAAGCAACCAAACTAACTTTAGATCCAGCTATTGGTGTTTAGTCATTAAACCCAGAATATCTGACAAGTACCTCACATTGATGACTTTAGCCTGAAGAATTTCACATAAGTGCCTCATAGTGATAACTTTGACCCGATCCAATGTTCTACTTCCTACTTCCTACTTCACATAAAAACCTTAGAATTTGTTCCCACACATATTCTTCAGGGTTCTGTCAGTGTGAATTAGCAAAATTTCACAGTTCATGAAATGTGACCATACTTTTTATTTTGCCATAGGGTATGCTGGAATTTGCCTATAATTATAGATATGAAGCCAATGAAGAATATTGAAGGATATGTGTTGTGAATAGACTTTCGGCTGCAGAGTAACTGCCTTAGTCAGATTTTTACTGTCTTCAGGCAAGGCAGGTTGTCTTTGCTGATAGAACAAGAGTGACTACATTGTCAATGGAAGTTTTGGGAGATTTGCTAGTTTCAGGTTTTCAGATTTGTCTGAGTACACCCAAATGTGTTAATTCCACGTTTTAGAATTCAGTCATTCTCAATCAAATACTAACATTTGTACAGAAGAGTTGGCAGGGATTCTAATTCAAATTGTGTTTTAATATATAAACAACCCAATTAATTTTGAAGTCTAAGTTCTAGTCATCTCTACTCTATAAATAACTAAGTTATCATTCAAGACATATTTTTAGACAAAGACAGTAAGCATTTACAACTCAAGAACTCTTGCTGATTGAACTATGTCCTGAAATACATTTATTAAAAAAAAAAAAAAATTGAACTCAGGGGGAAAAAAAGAATGAAATGCAGGAGCAACATTGGGCAAAGCTATTGGTAAAAGCTCAAGTAAATCAAACGGCCAGAGTATTTTAAAGAGAGATCAGTTTGGGAAATATAAAACAAAAGAAAGGGGTTTCCGAGGAGCAGCTGGAGAGCTTGAACCCCGAACCATGTGGTTCAAACCATCTTTGATGTCCAGCTTATCAACCCATACCATCACACCAGGGATCCAGGTAGACATTAAGATTTATGAATATAAGAAAAGCATATAAACCCTACATTAAAAAAGGAAACTTTATATAAATATATCTTTAATGAAGTGGGTGTTTTAAAGTAGCTATTTCTGCTCCAACCCAAAGCTACAATTACATTTCCCCACTCACACAGCATACCAATCTCTCTTCAATCTACCAGTACCACTTCTCTCCGCAAAAAGTTATCACTTAGGAAAACCCACGATGTTGTGGTGATGGTCAAATATGAGCATGTAAAATCAGGAGTGTGACCCACTACTTTAAGAACTTTTTTTTTTTAAAGTGTGATCACTGTCTTGATAGATATGTAGTTCATCTCAGAGAAATATTTTAATTTTGTACTAATAAAGTAACCGATATTATAGAAAAAAACAAAAACAAAAGAAAGCTAAGATGTGATAGATTTGATTATTGGTTAGCAAATGTTCACTTTCTCTCAATGCCTCATTTCCATAAGAAAAAATATAATTCTTGACCTTGGTCTTGTAACTGACAAATGTTGGTGAATAATTCTGAATCTGCCATAGGTTTTCAGAAGAATGAATAAATCTATCCTGGAAGAAGTACAGCCAGAATACTCTTTAGAAGAGAGGATTGCAAGACTTCTACTCATTTAATTTTGTCATGCTATCAGGAGAGACCAGTCCCTGAAGAAGGATCTCATTCTTGGTACAGTAGAGGGTGACTGAAAAAGTGGGAAACCCTCAAAGAGATGGATTGACCCAGTGATTGTAGCAGTGGGCTCAAACACAATAACAATTGTGAGGATGGGCAGCGCTTTGTCTTATGTACACAAGGTTGCTATGAATCAGAACCGACTTGACAGCAGCTAACAACTATGGGTTGTTAACAGATGTGCTAAGCAAAGGGTTGAAATATGCGTGCCACTTACATCTGTCCTTGCTATCCTGTGTTTTGCGATGCGAAGAATATGCTTCAGATATCCACCGGTCCAAAGATGATGAGAGACATCTGGAACAGATGGAGACCAATGTACAACTTAAGTCAGGTGTTTAGTCCAGCCTATTTTAGTCACCCAGCTGACCCAACAGCACATGTGTGAGAAACGGTTGCTTATTGTTGAATACACTTGAGATTTTGTGATTGTTCTTTAAACACAATCTGATTGATACACTAGATACTACTAAGAAAGTAAGAGTGAGGAAAATTATATTTAAAACATTCTGAGCTCCTTGATTGCTTTAATCAGAGGTACTGATTAACAAAACTCAAAAGATACTAAGCGTGTTGAGTGAAAAGTAGTTTTCTTCCCACACTTACTCCACAGGTGCCAATTTCCTCTGTCCAGAGGTAAGCTCTGTTATAGGTTTCTTGGGCATACTTCCAAAGATAATTTGTAAATGCAAGAATCTGCAGCATTTGATCCATGACTCACTCCATTATCCCTACTCCCTGCTTCCAACTCTGTGTGGCAAAAAACTCTACCCTGGATTTATGCAGCTAAGAAAACAAGGGCTCCCTGTTTCCTCAGCTCTCCATCCCAGTCTAATGTTGTTGTTGTAAGTGCCCTGGAGTTAGTTCCTACTCATAGTGACCTTGTATAGGGTTTCCAAAGCTGTAAATCTTTGCAGGAGCAGAAAGCCTTGTAATTTTTCTGCCAGACTCAGGTATATATGAAAGGAACAGTGGGGCTTCCAACTGGTTCATTCTATATTGACATCCAGTTGATAATTTGCATTTCCACCCCAGATATACAGAATCAGAATCGGCTTTTTAACAACATCTGTAGGAATCACCTGAGGATGTTGTAAAAATGTAGAGGCAGAGACAATGACGTGGACAAATGGAGCAGCTGGGGACACCGGACTCAGGGAGGGAGAGGAGCTGTGTACTGACGGCTGGGGGGCAGGACTGTGGGGTGTACCCTTTGTTTGCTTAATGGTGCATGGAGGGGATTGTAATCATTGCAATAAAATGAAATACGATAGGATGAATGTAAAACTGATGTTCTCCCACATAAGTCACAATAAAATGTAAAACTGATGTAAACCCACATAACTCACAATAAAAACTTAAAAAAAAAAAAGCAGATTCTGATTCAGGATATCTAGGTGGAAAGGCAAATTCCACCCAGGGTATGAAACAAGAATGAGCTGGTCTGAATCTAAAAGCTAGTGACATATTAAATACTTACACACATGTTGTTAAATAGACTGTATAGTTCAGAGTAACCTGTTGGAGTCGCCCTGAACTGACTGAAACCCCATACACATATTGGCACACAGACTATGGCTCACTGGCTAAAAATTTTCCAAATTGTCTTAAATTCTAAATGTCAGATAACAAGATAGTTAATAAGTGAGGAGTTGGTGTGGCACTATGGGTAAATGCGTCAAACTGCAAAGTCATTTGAACTGCAAGGTTGGCAGTTCAAGCTCACCAGCCACTCCTTGGAATTCCTACACAGTGTCGCTATGGATCATAATTGATTCAATGAAAAGGACCTGGTGTGACATTGTGGGCTAATGCATTGGACTTCAGAGTTGTTTGAACATCTGAACTGTTCATTGGAACCGACTGGACTTTTCAACAACAACAACAACAGGTGTATAGAGTCTTGGGATGGCACTGTGGGTTAATGCCCTGAACAGAAAGGTCAGTTTGAAAAGCAGGGTTGCTGGTTCAAATTCACCAGCCTCTTCTTGGAGACTCTATACAGTGTCACTGTAAGTTTGAAAGGACTCGACAACAACAGAAACAGATGTTTCTAAAACATATCAATTTCTAAATCAGTAAATGGGAAACAAAAAGAATGAAAAATTTATCAGCCCATTTATGTAGGTTTTTTCTTCTGCAGCTGCTTTTACAGATATAATTTGTTTTTTACTCAGTTGATAATAGAAATCAACAGTTGCCTGTGGACATATGTTTCTATAGCATTCACATTTTGAACATTTTAAATGAACATAAGATCCCGAAGAACTTAAACTGCATTTCACAATCTCTGAGCACAGATTCACATTCTTTCTAATCCTGTAGAATTTCTCCACATACTCAGAAAGCTCCACAAAATCTTCATCGTGGGTGATTACTAGAAGCTGGGCTTTTCATTGCTGTGAATGGCTGTTTATTATCTCAACCAGAGCATATGCAAGAGATTCAATGTTTTCTCAGTCGAGGTTTGTTATTGGCTCATCCAAGGTAGGATGCTACAATTCAAGTAGAATGTTTCAACTATGGCCAAGCGAACGATGAGTAAAGCTGAGACCTTGATTCCAGCACTGCATCGTCCTCATGTATCCAAGGGGGTATCTTCCTTTAGCATCACCACGTGGCCATTGTAATTCCTCCTTTATCAGAAGCTGATACATTTTCATGAGCATCAGACCAGATTTTTATGTATTCACTATCTTTGTCCACGATAGGTATTTCACCAAAGGTCATGAATAATTTTCTTGATGTCTTCCATTTTCATATTGTGAAATGCCATTATAATCAAGGGTCTGACAATAAATGCCCAAATCCTGTTGACAAGCTCTATGGTTTTCATAATAATCATCTTTTCTTTAACATCCTGGAATTGAGATTCTCACAGTTCTTTCTTAAAATGAATAATTTCTTCTTCATAACCTTTCTGTCGTCCTAATGCCAAACTGTGATTTCTCTTTATATTTTCTTTCTTTTTTTAACTTTTGATGTTCATTTCTCATTTGCAAAACCTGCATTTGTCCCATGTCTTTCAAATACTGCTTTCTCTCCTCTTCAACTTCTTTTAGTTTCTCATTTCTTTTTCTTAAAGTGAGGTTGATCTGTACCCATCTTTCTTGTATCTTCTGAGTATCAGTACCTTGTCTCCTGATTCCCATTTCTTTATTTATCTTTTCTTTCTGCTTCTCACATTCACTTAGTTGAAATGTCACTTTATGAAGTTCAGTTTCTTTTTTGCTTCTTATTGTGGTCTTTTCCATCCTGAATGTAATTCTCAATGTCTTTCACATAGCCATAGATTTTTAAGTTTTTCTTTGATATCATTCAGTTTACCCTGAGCAATTTTGTTGCCTGCATTTTTTTTTGTAAATGAATTCTTTTTTCTGCTGAAACATTTCCAATGTTGTTTCCAGAAGACTTACTTACTCTCTAACATCTTTTTAAAAAAAAAAATAGGAAGACCCCCAGCGAGATGGATTGGCAAAGCTGCAACATCAATGGGATCAAGTGTGGCAATGATAGTGAGCTTGGCCCAGGGTTGGGCAGTGTTTCATTCTGCTGTGCATAAGGTTGCCATGAGTCGGTACCAATTCGATGGCATATAACAACAACAACAGGTAAGGACTGAACTTCAGTGGATAATTCCATAGTTGCTGACAATGTTGCAAATTAGAAGATATTTGAAATAGATACCAGCCCTGTATCAGATTTTCGAGTCTGTATCACTAAACGTCCAGAAGAGTTGTGGGATGACATCAAGAACATCATACAGGAAGAAAGCAAAAGGTCATTAAGAAAACAAAAAAGGACAGTAACAAAATGGATGTCAGAAGAAACTCAAACACTTGCTCTCAAGGATAGAGATGCTAAATCAAATAGAAGAAATGAGGATGTAACATAGCTGAACAGAAAATTAAGTCAGTCAAGAAAACAATGTCAAATATTATAATGAAATGTGAAAAGACCTGGAGTCAAAAAACCAAAAATGAAGAACATGTTCAGTATTTCTCAAGCTGAGGGGACTGAAGAAAATATTCAAGCCTTGACTTATATATTGAGGGTACTTTGAACAAAATATCAAATGATGCAGAAAGCATCAAAAGAAGATG
>NW_006408628.1:1051756-1063312 GCF_000296735.1 Chrysochloris asiatica
TCAGATGCAAAATGGCTCATACCAGTCCATTTCAGCTCACTAATTCCTAGGATTTTCATCTTTATGTGTTCCATTTCACTTTTGACAGTTTCCAATTTTCCTAGATTCATACTTCATACATTCCATGTTCCAATTGTTAATGGATGGTTATAGCTGTTTCTCTTCGTTTTGAATTGTGCCCCATCAGCAAATGAAGGTCCTGAAGGCTTTACTCCATTAGTGTCTCATGGTCAACTCTACTTTGAGGAGGCAGCTCTTACCTAATTGTATTTTGAGTGCCTTCCAACCTGAGGGGCTCGTCTTCCAGCACCATATCCGACAATCTTCTGGTGATTCTCATTATGTTTCAATATTTGGTATTCCAGAGCTGACGGTGTTCCACTGCTTTTCACAATTTTTTCAGTCATTAAATATTCAGAAGTAGTCTATCTCTCCTTCATCCTAGTCTGTCTTTGTCTGGAAGCTCAGGTGAAACCTGTCCACCGTGGGCAATCCTACTGGTATTTAAAATACCCTTGTCATAGCTCCCAGAATTAAAGCAACATGCAAGTCACCACAGTAAGACAAATTGTCAGCCAAGGGGTGGAAACAACATATTGCATTAGGCAAATCTACTGCACAAGACCTCGTTAAAGTGTTCAAGATCAAAGATGTCAGTTTGAGAAATAAGGTGCATCCTGACCCAAGCCATGGTATTTTCAATAATCTCATATGCATGTGAAAGTTGGACAGTAAATATGGAAGGCCATAGAAGAATTTGAATTATGGTGCTGGAGGAGAATATTGAAAGTACCATGGATTGCCAAAAGAACAAATAACTCTGTTTTGTAAGAAGTGCTGCCAGAATGCTCCTTGGAAGCCAAGATGGACATACTTTGTCTCTCATACTTCGTCAGGAGGGACCAATCCCTGGAGATGGATATCATGTTTGGTAACGTGGAAGGGCCAAGTAAAAGAAGAAGACCCCCCAGCGAGATGGACTGGCCCAGTGCTAGCAGGCGGTGAGTGCAGGCCCAGCAATGGTTGTGATGTTGGTAGAGGACCATGCAATGTTAAGTTCTGTTGTTTACAGAGTCACTGTGAGTTGGTATCGAATCCTTGACACCTAAAACAACAATATTGCTTAATGTAAACCTCAGTTTCTTCTCACAGAGCAGCTGGGGCTAACGGTACAATGTTTATGCTATTAGAGTCCTGTCAGCCCACTCCTGGTAAGTGCCCTTGAATCACTTCGGCTCATAGCTACTCTATATAGAATTTCCAAGTAACAACTGGTGGGTTTGAATGACAGACCTTCTTGTTAGCAGTCCAATGCTTATCCTATTAGAAATGAAAAAAATAAGAACAAAAATAGAAGTTACAAATAATCGTTATTAGGAATGAAAATGAGGCCATTACTAGAATACACGAATGCTGTATATTTTTGTTCACTTCAGCAGCACATGTACTAATACATGAATGATACAGAAAAGACTATCATGGCCCCTACCCAAGGCTGACATGCAAATTCATGAAGTGTTACATATTTTTTTTGTCCATAGTCCCGGTATGACACTATAGGATAAGCACCGGACTGCAAGGTCAGTTTGAATCACAAGGTTGGCAGTTCACTCACCAGCTGCTCCTTGGAAACTCTATTCAGGGTCCCTATGAATTGAAATCAACTGGACAGCAGTTAACAACTTATTTATAGATACAGTTGAAAAGCAAGCCTATGTCTTACACTGAATTCTTTCTATGCTATTCATTTGATTCATATTTATTTTGAACCCATGAAAACTGTCAGTTATCTTTAAATGGCATTATGTCAAGACACAGAAGGCTTTTTGGACACATGCATTATTGTGATTTATCTTTACATACAACTTTAAAGTGGTGGAGCTGAGACACATTGGCCTAGGGACAATTATGAAAGGCTTTTTTTGTGTATTTTGTTTTTTGTATGTGTGCCTGTATTATTGAGATTTTACTTTCTTTTTGTGGGGTGAGGGTGAGTGTCTATAAAATCAATCTTTCACCATGCCATCTTTCCTATATTGAAAGACCAGTCCACTGTCTACCATTCTCAGAAACTACCCCTTCCTTCATTGAGCAAAATCTTAGCTCAAAAATTTGCACGTTTGGAAAAAATTCAATAGACTAAGATTCTCATAACTTAATATATATTAACTCTTCTAGAATTATTTACATATATCTAAATAATATCTAAAGGTATAAAGTCAGATAAATTATCTTTTAATGGAATTACAGGCATAAAACATAGTAACATGAGCGAAGTTTTTCTAAATGAGATGGGAGGTTCATTGCTCAGAAAGCTCATGAAAATTGCTTTCTTTGGAGACAAAACTAATGTCATGATGTTCTAAGGCAGTGTTTTTAACCCATCCTTGCCTGTTGTTGCAAAGTGCTGTCGAGTTGGTTCTGACTCATATTGATCTTGTATGGAGTTTCTGAGGAGTGGCTGGTGGGTTTGAACTATCAACCTTTCTAGGCTATATGAATTATAAACAGTAAGAGTTAGGAGAAATGCTAAATGAATGGACACAACTCTGTATACATAATGAAAAAAACAAAAAAAAGTTAACAGGCCAAGTCCACAGAAAAAGGCTCAGCCAGAAGCAGTTTGGACAAGTTGAACAGGTAAGGGTGTCACCAGAAGCTGCATATGCTAACCTTTTTTTTAAAAAAATAACTGATTGTTTCCCATTCAGTTTGTTTCAGGGTCAAATAGAGTGTCAGCATTCCAACAAGCAAGATGGAACTACCTCCTTTTTGTAGAACATTTTGTCTTCTTGTCACGAGTATTGATGCATATATTTAACCAAGTGCCCTTTCCCGACAGAAATTTGTTTCAAGACTATCTTCGCTATTTATATTTCACATGAAGAAAATTACACTGCTCCTTGAGAAACGTGTTTCTTATTACAGCATGTTCCATATCTGATCATTTTGCAGGTAAATAACAAGACTAAATATGAAACAGTTCTGTGCCTTAGGACAGACAATCTCCAAAATTTCATTGGGAGCCCATAACTGAAATTAGAGCTCACATATCTACATGCATAGTTTTAGATAGCTACAAGATGAGCTCTCTTCATTTTTACCTACTCAATAATGCATTGCTGCTGCATTTATGTTTATGTGTTTATTAAGGGATTTTATCAGTGGATAATTATTCTAAATTGTAAAGGCATATAACTGAGTAGTATTCCTAATAATATATACTATTTTTTTTTTCCAGTGGTAAGTATTTTCTCCTTAAAAGACACTTGGCACAAACCACTTGCATCTGCCTTGTTGCTTCTCCCTGCTGCTTGGACTAGGCAAGTAATGGCTGCTGCTAAAGCAGCCTTCTTGTACTATGAAGAAAGAGGAGGGTGGGCCTGTGATGACTCAGGTGAAGAACCACACTCTCTGTTGACTGTTGGTTGATACTGATGTGCTCATCTGGGGACCATACTTTGAGAAATACTGGCACGTTAGTTGCTTTGGTGAAATAAAGTTGCAACTAATGAAGAGATTCTGGTGAACTGAAGACATGCAAATTAAGGTTTTTAAAAAAGCCAAGCTAGCAAACATCTCTACATCTGTGGGCATCATTACGTTATGGGCTAACTACAACCTAGGTCCTAACTAGACCATGCTTTTAGCAATTAATTCTCCTATGCTAACTCTGGTAGCGTAGTGGTTACGAATTGGGCTGCGAACCGGAAGGTTAGCAGTTCGAAACTACCAGCTGCTCCGCGGGAGAAAGATGAGGCGATCTGCTCCTGTAAATATTTACAGCCTCGGAAACCCTATTCAGGGTCGCTATGGGTCGAAACCCACTCGACGGCACTTAACAACAACAACGACATGCTAACTCTAAAACCTACAGAGAAGGAATAGAGAGGAAAATGTATAAATAGGGGATGAAAAAAGAATAAATATAGGTGTCAGAAAAACAAGCCTCAATAATGAATTGTATGGAGATGGGAACAGACGTAGTCAGTATACCAACATATCTCTTCACATTCCCATGCATGATGGCTCCCAGTGTGGTTTCTCTCTGTAATAAATATCTGTATGGCTTCCTTTGCAAGGAGTCCTGGTGGCACTGTGGCTTAGGCATTAGACACAAAGCCAGGGCAGTGGTTCAAACCTACCAGCTGCTCCATGGTCCTGTAAAGATTGACAATTTTAGGAATGCTATTTGAGTCAGACTCTTATTGATGACAGCAGAGTTTGTTTTTAAGGTCTCCTATTGTAGGAGTCCTGGTGTGGTGGTACTGTAGGATAAGTACTGGACTTCTCATTAAAAGGTCAGCAGTTCAAGCCCACCAGTTGCTCTTCGGAAATTCTATACAGGGTTGCTATGAGTCAGAACCAGCTCCACAGCACTAACAGCGACCACATTGTAGGTTTGGTTTCAGGCTTCCAGAAGTATCTGAGAGTTTATATACCCCCAGGAGCACTCCTTAATCAAGAACTAACAGGTCCAGAGGCAGACATGTGAGATGTGACCTACTCTGTCTTCAGACCTTCCCTCTGAGCCTGAGTCAAAGCCACCCCTCAGGAGACATTACTTGACATCATTGCCCTGTTTAGTCTGCTTACCTTCCTAGTCTCCACCTTAGTTATCCCCTACCTGTTTTCCTGCGAAAATAAACCTATTAGTCACATTCATATGAATTCTCATGTTTAGGTCTCTTTCTGGAGAACCCAGTGTCAAGCAAAAAGGAGTAGGAATAATAAAGGGAAGATTGGTCATCCTGGCCTTGCCTCTTAAATTGGAGATTCTCCACAGAAACAGCTCAGATATCCAGGTGTGCTAGGAAAGATAATCAGCTCATCTTAGATATCCAGATTCATTTAGAAAGTTGGCAAAACATATATGGGCTTCAGGAAAGAGGTTAAAAGAGATATATTAAGTTAAAATACTCTGGGTTGTAAACTCATAATATATAAATTATGCTGATTTACTTCTCTATGAACTACTTGTCCATTCTCACCTAATTTTAAATTCAGCACAGCTGTGAGTTTCATTAAATGTTTATGATCCTATTATAGGATATATTTTTATCCTTAATGAAAGGAAGTTTATAAAGCTTCATTATCCGTTGTTTCAGAGGAAGAGTAAAAAAATCTAACATCTACCAAGTGAGTCTATAATATGTCATTGTAAATCTTCTGTGTCTCAAGCCGTTCTCTCTCTCTGACATCAAAGAAAAATGACTATCACTAGAATGAACATCTCCTAAAACATACATGATTCTTCAACATTATTAGTCAAAAAGCTATTATGAAAAACTTCACTAAAATAGAATTTGATTTTCTTTCTCTGTGTAAGGGTACCTGGGATTTTTAGTGCCTGTGGTGGGAATGTCCTCCACATTAAGTCAGCAGGTTTCCTTCGAGGAATAAAATTATTTTATATGTGAGGAAGGAAATTACAAGATCCAGTGGCAAATTGATCCTGTTTTTTCCTTTACCTTTTTGAAAACTATGATCATTTAAATCACTTACCTAAAAAAGGTTAGTGTCACTTGCAGGCTTTGAATCTTGTTTTAAAAGAACGCTAGCTTGGTAGCAAAATAATACAACTTAATTGACCTAGAGAAGGCTCTTAAGAAACATCCTCAAGATCTTTGAAGTACTCCTATTTCTCTTACCAGATGCAAAAGATAATTTTAGTGTGTCTTTGTACTATTGTGTTACTAACATAAGGTTTCTAGAATTGTGTGTCCATGCAAAAGCTTCTGTAACAGTTACCATGGAGCTAGTTTCTAGTGCTAACATGATTAAACTCATTTTGAATTGGAAATAAATCCATCTATTGTTAATGTTAAGTGTCGTTGAGCTGGTTCCGACTCACAGTGACCCTGTATAGGGTTTCCTAGGAGTGGCTGGTGAGCTCGAATCGCCTACCTTGTGGTTCAACCTATCTTTCAGTCCAGAGCATTAACCCACAGTGCCACACCAGGACTCCAAATCCATTTATTTGTTGCTGTTGTTGTTAGGTGCCATTGGATCGGAACCGACTCATAGTGACCTATGCACAACAGAACGAAACACTGCCCGGTCCTGGGTCAACCTCACAATTGTTGCCACGCTTGAGCCCATTGATGCTGCCACTTTGCCAATCCATCTCACTGGGGTCTTCCTCTTTTTCTCTGACCCTCCTCTTTACCAAACGTGAAAATAAATAAATAAATCCACTTATAAGACAGTAAAAAGTACTTCCATAGTTTGCAGGAGGAAAATGAAGAGTGGCAAAAAGTGAAAGAATGTTTTTATAAGCAGTAGTTGCATATGACTCGGGGGTGGCAGCGGTGATGAGGTTGGCCCAGAATCGAGCATTGTTTCGTTCTGCTGTGCATGGGGTCGCTATGAGTCGGTTCCGACTCGATGGCACCTGACAACAACAACAACAAGTTGCATATGAAGATTCCATATGATTTAATGGTGGTAGTGCCAGAAAAGTTAATATTCCACAGGATTATTTCTTACCTCAGCATCAGTGAAAAATTCCTTTAACTTTTGGGATGATGAAATTTTTGTTTTGAAATTTGTATATTACATAGGCACATAGGCTGAATCTAATATTACTGGCCCACATTAAGGTTTAGAAATGTTTCTCCTTTCTTCTCAGTTATATACTAGTGCAGGCAAAACTGTAGAATCATTTAAGAATGTCCGTGTATCCTGTGGTCTTCAGGAATTAGGAGATTTAAAGTTTTTTTCTATTCTTCTAGCAAAGATGAATATATCAATTCACATTACGATGAGAGTCATTGGTTATGAAAAAGCTTACCCTAAATATTATATCTTTCAACTTGTCTACTAACCCTTTCCCTGACTCCATTTTATTTTTACCCCCTTGTTCTGAGTTTCTCACTTCAGTTTCCAATAAAATCTCTTCCTGTTTTGTTTGTTTGTTTTTTTTAAATCGACCTCAAATCTATTCTGAGGTGAGATGAAGGTATAAATACATACATGAAACTAAAATGATGATAAATGAAGACTGTAAATTATAGACTAGAGAGGCTATAGAGTTTCCTAGCTGTAGATTAGGGCATAGAGCCCAGACATTCTGATCGCTAACCCAGTGTTCCTACCAGTGGAAGGGACATCAAGCATTTTCACTGATAGGCCAGCCTGGTTGTAATGATCACAAAATTAAGTGTCTTGGTCTTTTTGTTTTAAAATGTAAACGATTCACTCTCTGAAGCATCATTTTCCAAATTTGAAAGCATAGGTCTTAAAAGAAGATGCTGTTATCTTGTGGAGAAGGGGAATAAGGGTGAAATTCACCACATTATATGGCTTTATAAGGAGAAGATACTTGGGTGAGAGGTTGACAAGCCTTAAAAAAAAATAAATACAAGAAATAACTCCTTTGTGTTGGGATCATTACTTTGCAATATATTGTGAAACTATGCCTGTTTGCAAATTTGTATTCTCATAAATGAAGTCTAAAATATACAATGAAATTTAGTTTCTACATTACCTTTGAGTTTTATTTTTAATATGAAGATTAGATGCATAAAAGGATATGAGTTTGGTTATAATTAAAATGATATCACATTAGAAACTTCAGAGGTTTTGCACAATTTTTAATATTCTCAGGCTTCCTGGATATCACAGCTGACTTATACATGCAGATTTTTATCATCAATTCATAGAATTTGAAAACTTTTTTCTTAGTAAGATTCTGTTCTTTTTAAAGTCAATGTTGTTGTTTTTTAAGTGCCTTCAAGTTGGTTCTGACTCACAGCCACCCTATAGAAAGTCTTTTGCGAGTGACTGATTGGTTTGAACCTCTGACTTTGTGGTCAACAGTCCAGTGCTTATCTTATATTGCCACACGAGGATTAAACCAGAATGTATGAATTTTTAAATATGTCCAAACACTTATGGTAAAATAATGAATTGCACTTATAATAACCAAGGTAACTGGTGTGTCCCCTTATCAAATGTAATGTTTCTAGGATGAAAGAAGAAATCTATTATATTTTCCAAGTTTAAATATAATAAAGAGGAAGGGGTAGCTACATGCTTTTCCAATGAAGGGATATTTCTCTATTGTTAAGATTGCTTTTAGAACCTGTGATTTATTTTGGTTATTCTCCTTTTGGCTTTGCTTCCCATTTTTCAAATGTCAAAAACATGAAGAGTTGATTAAAACTGTGAAGATATGCCCCAGCATTTTATATGTTCACTGTTTTTCTATGTACTTTCCAGAACACATGTTGCCTGATAAAAGTGGAAGTTTTTATGACACCAATCTAGTCATTTTATAATTCTGAATCTATCACTATGTGTATAATGAAAACTATATCATTAGAATGTGTATAATGAAAACTATATCATTAGAATCTAAAAATACAAAAGTGATATAAAGAGTCTATTTTACATTTATTACACGTTGGACACAAGGTGGTAGAGAGTGCTAAGATTAATGTAAATCAATTTTAAACTAAAGATTGTTTTAATTATTGATCATTTGCTGAAAGCTTTGCAATGGAAACTAGGAGATGGCTATTTTAACTATAGGGAAATCATTTGACATATCCAAGCATTGTTTTTTCTGAAGGTAAAATGAGGTGTTAAATTAGATGAATTCCAAAATCTCTTCCAATTTAGCATTACAGCTGATCGTTTTTTCAAATTTCTGGCTTAAAAGAAAACTACTTAATGTGAAGAAAAGGATATGTATCTCTGAATTTGTCAAAACCTATTATACTTTAGAGGGAGGTACTTTTGGATGAATCTGGTCAGGGCCCCTCTTTTTGTTTTATGCATAATCAAGGGGCCACTTGGAAAATGTGATTAGTAAATCAATGAAGTTGAGTTTCTGACATAAGGAGTAAACATGAACTGAGAAGCTAGGAAGAAGGAAATTCACTTGGAATATTCATGAAAAAAAGATGATTCTTTTGGGTTCAAAAGAAAAAAGACATTTTTAAAAAGATATATCCATTCTTGATAATCTGTATAATCTTATGTGAAACTAAAAGCAGATTAGAAGGAAAATTAGGCAGTGTACCATACAGGTTATGAGGCTGAACTCCAATCCTGATAATGTCATTTAAGGTTGAGGGGTCTTGAGCAATTTATTTAATCTCTTTGTGCTTCAGATTTCTCATATGTAGAATGTGGAAGGTGACGTCTCTCATAAAAGTGCTGTGAAAATCCAATGAGATTAAACAAATTTCCCAGCATGATAGACATGTTTAATAAAGTCAACAGCACTTAACAACAACAACAAGATTACCACTGCAGGTGTGTACTGGATAATTGGTGTGACACTGTAGGATAAGCACTGGACTGCTAATTGCAAGGTCAGAGGTTCAAACCCACCAACTCCTTCAACAGGGTCACTGACTGGGAACTGACTCGATGGCACTTGACAACAACGAAAATAGAAGTATACTAGAAAGAAACTGACCAAAGAAAGTGAGAAGATTATATTTAATCAGTCTAGTTGACAAAACTGGACTCAGAGCGTATGTTGTTGTTATTCAGTGCCATCAATTCAGGGACTCATAGCGATCCTGCCTAGAATTTTCAAGGCTTTAAATCTTGGCAGGAACAGAAAGTCTATCTTTCTCTAGAGGAGTGGTGGGCTCGAACTGCTGACTTTGTGGTTCACAGTCCTGTGCTTACAGTATGGAGCAAAAATCTCATTTCTTGAAAACAAAGCATTTGATAAATTCTTGTTTTATCTCACTGATAATTTTATCCAGCAAAATGTAAAGAAAATTTGGGGGAAAACTGGTTCTTCTAACCTATACGTTTGCACTTGCTAGATGAAAATAAAATAAAATAAAGAACAAAGTTCTGAAAGAAACCAGTGTAACTACTCAGGAAATTACTGTCAAGATTAGATTGGAAATTGAAAGACACAAGAAAAAAGGCAGATACTTAAATATTACGATGATACTGTCAAGATAATGTCAAAGGTACTAAAGTGTAAAATGAACTATGATGTATGAAAAACGTTAAGGCTAACAAAATTTAGAAAAATATATTGAGGGATTTCCAGGGAAGTAGAATTAATATTATATATATATATAAATTATATATTTTATATATAATTACATATATTAATATATATAATTAATGTTTAAATATATATATTCTCTGGCAAAAGGCTATTAATGAGCAATATTTGAAGCCCTGCTGTTAAACTACTCTTTTGCTATTTGGTCGGAAGGTAAGCAGTTTGGTTGACTCTTAAATCAGTGAATTGGTTGAATTAGAATGATCATCCTAAATTCATAAGTCCATGGAATGAGGAATATATGCTGTCCTTATCAACCTTGGGGCAGACTATGGGAGGCAATCCAATAAACTAAAACACTGGCAGCTCAGGCCAATGGGAACAATGAGAGGGTGTTTCAGAAAACCAATGCCGGAAGAAATGGTATTTATTATTTGCAGCCCTACTGAGGTTTCAATAGGCAAGGAAAACATGCTCCAGCATTTGCAATACCAGAAGCTATAAAACAACAAATAGAAACTTATCTTCTACTGGCCAGATTTCACACAAAGTCCCAGACTTTTGCATTTTGAGGCCCCACCAAGCAGAAACTAGAGCAGCCACCGTCAAGCAGAAACTACCGTGGCTTGGGTCAGATGCATATAAGTCCTGAAACTGGCATCTTTGTTCTTGAACATTTTAAAGAGGTCTTGTGCAGCAGATTTGCCTAATGTAATACGTCATTTGATTTCTTGACTGTGGCTTCCATGAATGTTGATAGTAGAGCCACACAAAATGAAGTCTTGGACAACTTCTTTCTTTTCTCCATTTATCCTGATGTGATTTATTGGCCCAGTGGTGAGGATTTTTATTTTCTTTACATTGAGGTGCAACCCATACCTGAAGGCTGTGGTCTTTGTTCTTCATCAGTATTTTAAGTCCTTTTTACTTTCAGCAAGCAAGGTTCTATCATAGACATATAGAAGGTTGTTAATGAGTTTTTCTCCAATCCTGATGCCACATTCTTCTTCATATAACCCAGCTTCTTGGATAATGTTTGCAGCATAAAGATTGAATAAGTATGGTGAAAGAATACAACCCTTGCACACAACTTTCTAAATTTAAACCATTAAGTGTTCCCTTGTTCTGTTAGAACAATGCCTCTTGATGTGTGTACAGGTTCCAATGAGCACAAGTAAATGTTCCAGAATACTCATTCTCCACAGTGTTCTCCATAGCTTGTCATGATCCACTCAGTTGAAAGAATTTGCAGAGTCAATAAAGCACTGGTAAACATCTTTCTGGTATTCTCTGCTTTCAGCCAAGATCCATCTGATGTCAGCAGTGATTTCCCATATTGCATGTCCTTGTCTGAATCTGACTTGGACTTCTGGTTGTTTCTTGTCAATGCACTGTTGCAGCTTTAGCAAAATTTTACTTGCATGTGCTGTTAATGATATTGTCTGATAATTTCCACATTCTGTTGTGTCACCTCTCTCTGGAATGGGCACAAATATGGATCTCTTCCAATCAGTTGGCCAGGTCTTTCAAATTTCTTGGCATAGATGAATGAGTGTCTTCAGTGTTGCCTC
>NW_006408628.1:1063452-1093082 GCF_000296735.1 Chrysochloris asiatica
ATATATATATATATATGTTGTTAGGTGCCATCGAGTCGGTACCTACTCATAGTGACTCTATGTATTAAATAAATAAATAAAAACACTTCCCAGTTCTGTGTCAACCTCAAAATCATTGCTACATTTGAGCCCATTGATGTTAACACTGTGCCAGACCATCTTGCTGGGGGAGATAACTGGAAAGAGATTGTGGAAAAACTCCTTATCATCTGCCCAAACAAGGCCAGAGGCAGACAGTGGAACAGACCATCAATTACGCATATGCAAGTTCAGGCTGAACTCATAGAAAATTAAACAAGGCCATAAGAGCCAAAATATGACCTTTAACATATCCCACCTGAATTTAGAGGTCATCTGAAGAACAGATTTGATGCATTGGACAGTAAGGCTGAAGAGCAGAAGAGTTGTGGGATGACATTAAGAACATTATAAAGGAAGAAAGCAAAGGCCATTGAGAAGTCAAGAAAGAAAGAAAAGACAAAAATGGATGTTAGAAGAAGAGTCTGAAACTTGCCCTCCATGGTAGTTGTTGTTGTTAAGTGCCATCGAGTCGATCCTGCCTACAGCCCCGTATAAGGTTTCTGAGGAACAGCTGGTGAGCTTGAACCACTGACCTTGCAGTTCGAACAACTTTGCAGTCTGGCTCATTAACCCCACAGTGGTACACCAGGGTCTCCATGGTAGAGATACTAAAACAAATGGAAGAAATGAGGATGTAAAAGAGCTGAACAGAAAATTTCAAAAGTCAACTTGAGAGGACAAAGTCAAATATTATAACAAAATGTGGAAAGACCCGGAGTCGAAAAAAAAGTGAAGAACAAGCGCAGCATTTCTCAAGCTGAAAGGACTGAGGTAAAAATTCAAGTCTTGTCATGTAATACTTGTAACAATGATGCATAAAGCATCAAAGGGATATGGAAGGAATACACAGAATCTAAAGGAAATGGTCAATGTTCAACTATTTCAAGTGGTATTATATTATCAAGAACCAATGGTGAGAAGTCCAAGGTACTTGGACAATGAAGACATTGTCAAAGAACAAGCCTCCAGGAACTGATGAAATGCAAATTGAGACCTTTCAGCAAAGAGTCAGCACTGCAATCACTCACTCATCTATGCCAAGGTTCAAGTCAGATTCAGATGAGGACACGGAATGAGGGATATCATTGCTAATATCACATGGATCATGACTGAAAGCCAAGAATACCAGAAAGAGGTTTAATTGTGCTTTATTGAACTTGCAAAGCTTTTGACTGTGTGGATCATGAAAAACTATAGACAACATTGGGAAGAGTGAATATTCCCGAACACTAAATTGTGCTCCCTGAGGAACATGTACATAGACCAAGAGGCAGTTGTTCGAGCAGAACAAGGTTTAAACCTAATGGTTTAAATTTAGGAAAGCTGTGCGCCAAGATTGTTTTCTTTCACCATACATATTCAATTTGTATGTTGTGCAAATAATCTGAGAAGCTGGGTTATATGAAGAAGAATGTGGCATCAGGATTGGAGGAAGACTCAGTAACAGTCTTCAATATGCAAATGATACATTCTTGCATGCTGAAAGCAAAGAGGACTTAAAATACTTAATGATGAAGAGTAAAGCATTCTGTATGAGGTTGCATCTCAATGTACAGAAAATCAAAATCCTCACCATTGGACCAATCAATAACATCATGACAAGTGGAAAAAAGATTGAAGTTATCAAAGACTTCATTTTGCTTGGATCCACTAGCAACACTCATGGAAGCAGCAGTCAAGATATCAAATGATGTAGTGCACTAGACAAATCTGCTTCACAAGATCTCTCTAAAGTGTTAATGAGCATGGATGTCAGTTTGAGGACTTAGATGCACCTCACTCAAGTCATGGATTTCCAATTGCTTCATATTCATGTGAGAGTTGAACAGAAAATGAGGAAGATAGGATAATTGATGCATCTGAGTTATAGTGTTGGAGAAAAATGTTAAAAGTACCATCGACTTCTAGAGGAACAAACAAATCTGTGTTGGAAGACATACAGCCAGAATGCTCACTCCTTAGAAGCCAGAATGGTGAGATTTCATCTCTCATTCTTCAGATATATTATTGGGAGTTACTAGGCCCTGGAGAAGGACATCATGATGGATAAAGTAGAGGATCAGTGAAAAAGAGGAAGACCCCCAATGAGATGGAGTGGCACAGTAGCAGTAATAATGGTCTCAAGCTTAAAAATGATTGTGAGGATGGCGCAGGACTGGGCACTGTTTCGTTCTGTTGTCCAGAAGGTCTCTATGAATCGGAACCAACTTGATGGCACCTAACAACTACAACAGTATAATATACAGTTCTGAGAAGTAAATAGATGAGTTTATTTAGTTCACTGTAGTCAACTCTAAGCCATCCAATCTGGTCACATAAAGAACATACTGAAATTAAGTTTCTTATGCTTTCCTTAAGTACATATGTCTGTGTGTGTGTGTGTATGTGTGTGTGTGATTTTAGAAAGAGCACTTGATTTCAGTCTTTATCACAAGATGTCCCATTGCACATTATTAACTAATTGCAGATGGCATCATAAAATTCAAAACAAATCTTACTTTATATAATATCAGATGGTAGAAACTAAGAATAATTTACAGATATGAAGAATTCCTTCATGAAGGACCTGTACTATGATATCACCAATATGCCTGCCTACAGCCCAACCTAGACCCTGATTTTTAATGTTGAAATTATTCCTTGAATCAAACTACACTATTTAAAATATATTACTCTTCATGTGAAAAACAGTTAACACTAAATTTCATTTATGCAAGATTTTTATCTTTAATTTAATGAGCAGTATCAAATTTTATGGCCACTGTTTTTCAATTTTTATCTCAAAGGATATCAAGGATGTGTTGACTTGATATTAGAAGCAGAAAGCAGCAAATGGTGTGATGTAGATAGTGTAAAACTCCACAACATTGTAATCCTAAAGCAAATGTCTTATCAGGTAATAAGAAATCAAGAGCTTCCCTTATCCTCTTCCATGACTCAGCCTGGAAGATGCCTATTCATATGCCAAAAGAACTGAAGGTTTGGGAATGCTGGGAATGAGAAGTAACAAGCAAGTGTGTAATTATCTTCTATGTCACAGAATGATGGGAGAAAGCCAATAGATAGCAGTGAGAGAAACAATATAGATAGGAACATGGTCTCTGTGTCCAGATTATCTGGATCGGAGTCCTGACTTTAGGACTTGTCTGTTTTTTTTATTAAATAGGAAGTTATTTAGCCTCTTTGTGCCTCCATTTCTCATGTAAAATGGCAGTAGGGGGCCCTGCATTGCGTAACCACTTTGCTGCTAATCAAAATGTCTGTGGTTTGAATCCACCAATTGCTCCCTGGGAGAAATATGTGGCAGTCTGCTTCCAGAAAGATTCACAGCCTTGGACACTCTATGGGGCAGTCCTCCTCAGTCCTATAGGGCCACTATGTATGCGTAGGAATCAAGTCCATGCCATTTTTTTTTTTTTAAGTTGCAATAATAGTATCTTTCTTCGTAAAGTTGTCTGTTATTCTGAGAATAAATAATTACACTTAGAGAAGAGTCTAGAAAATAGTAAATGCTCAATAAAAACAACCTCTATGACATGAAATCAATTTTGATTTATGGAGACCCCAAGTGTTACAGAGTAGACCTGCTCCACAGGGTTTTCGTATAGCTATTTTAACAACTAGAAACTCATCTAGGGCTAAATAAAATGTGCAGACAAGTCTTTCTTATATTGAATTGAGTGTCAGTGTACTATTTGATGAAAGGTTTTTAGTACCAGACCAGAGATTATTCTGTGATTGGTTGCCTGCAGTCTTTGAGACCTCCATTGTGATGGGACCCACACTAAGGTCTTAAACAGCGCTAGCATTTCTGACAAAAACAGGGCCTAAGCCCTTGTGTCACAGTGATTAGAATGCTGAGAGATCAGCAGATAGAACCCACGAGTTGCTCACGGGAGAAAGATATTGGAGTCTACTACGGTAAAGATGGTTGTTGTTGTTAAGTGCCGTTGAATCGGTTCCTACTCAGAGTGACCCCGTGTAAGGCTTCTGAGAAGAAATTTATGGGTTTGAACTGCCAACCTTATAGTTCAAACTGACCTTTTAGTCCAATGCACTATCCTGCAGTGTGCCACACCAGGACTTCACTTAATAGACTGAAGCATTGGAAATCTCATGGGGCAGTTCAGCTCTGTCTTGTTATTGTTATTGTTAAGCACCATGGAGTTGGTTCCAACTTATAGCAACCCTACATAGGGTTTCCAAGAGTAGTTGGTGGGTTTGAACTGCTGACCTTGTGGTTTGCAGTCCCATGGTGATCCTACAGTGCCACACCAGGAGTCACCAGTGACTCTGTTCTAAGAGTCCTAATGGGTTTTGTTTGTTTTGTTTTTGGCGGTGTGCTATGTGACACTGTACTAAACCCTTACATGTACTGTCTGTTAATTCTCACAAAAATAACTGAGCTAGGAACAGTTATTTTTACTTAGAAGAATTAATGACAATAGAAATTTAAGAAATTTGTCCAAGAAAAAGAGATGATAAGGAACTCTGATGGCACAACGGTTAAGCATTCTTAGATGGTGACTACAAAGTTGTCTGTTACCTCAAGAGAAAGACCTGAAAGTCTGTTTCCAAAAAAATTGTTGTTGTTAAGTGCCATTGAGTCAGTTCTGACTCATAGATATCCTGTATAGGATTTCTAAGGAGTGGTTGTTGAGTTTGAAGAGCTGACCTTGCAGTTCAAACTGACCTTATGGTCCAGTGCTTATCCTACAGCACCATACCAGGAATCCATAAAGATCACAACCTGGGAAACTCTATGAGGCAGTCTTACTCTCTCACAAAGGATCACTATGAGTCCAGATTTATTTGAGGGCAGTGGGCGTTTTTCTTCATGTCTCCCATTGTAAGCTTCCTGGTGTGGTGCTGTAAAATAAGCAAGCGCTGGATACTCACAACTAAGGTTGGTGGTTCAAACTCACCAGCCACTCCTCAGAAGCCCTATACAGGGTCATTATGAGTCAGAACAGAGTCCACAGCACTTAACAACAACAACAGCAACAATAAGGAGTAGGTTGCATAGGGAGTACTGAAGCTTGGCAGTCAAATCCCAGAATGTCTTCTCCTTTCACTGCACTTTATTATTGCCCCTTGCTGAATCTCTTAACATTTTCTTCTCTAACATGTATATTAGGCTTGAAAACTTGACTCACCATTAGTCAATATTGAGTGTTCTTTTTCTGTTTCTTAGGCAGGTCATCTGAAGAAAATTGAAAGAAACCCAAATTGAAACAGAAAAATCTTCTTTCCAGATATGTATCCAAATAATTCAAGTTTTCACTTTGGTAATTCATGTTTCCCTACCTATACAGTAGGAATTTGTCAGGATACTGTGACCACTAAATCAAATCTCATTTCATTTAGATTAATGAGGTGCACCTAATAAGGTGCTCCTTGGAAGCCCTATAAGATTGTTGAGAGTCAGAAACGATTCAACAGCACTTAACCACAATAGCATTATTGTTACGTCCTTGAGAGTTACGTGTTTCCTTAGAGAGAAGAAAGTGGCAAGTGGAGTTGGAGGGTAAACGACTTGAAGAAAGAATTTCTGGGAGGTTTAAAAGTGATGACTCCACCCACACTTATGTCCACACTACGCTGATTTTTCAATCCATTCTAGGGTTATACAAATTCTGTCTTCCCTACTACCCTCCTTCTTGATGGCTGTGCCCTTTTAAAGCATTTGAGTATGTATCATATTGTATGCGAAAAATCAAAAAGGTACTAGTCTAAAAATATGTAACCTGGATTCTATTCCTGGCCTAGCTACAGACTCTTGTTAATGTATTAATATGTGTATACCTTGATTCCTTTTACATATATAAAATTAACTCTTTTTCCACTCACCTACAGGAGTACTGGTGACACTGTGGGTTAGGCGTTGGGCTGCTAACAATAAGTTTGGTCATTCAAACCCACTCGCCACTTCTCAGGTGAGAGTTGAAGCCATCTGCTTCTGTAAGGATTTTTAGTCTGGGAACGCCTACATAGGGTCACTGTGAGTCAAAACTGACCTGGTGACATTGGGTTTGCTTTATTTTGTCACCACTAACAGGGTCATACTGCGGTGGCTTGTGAGTTGCTGTGATTCTGAAAGCTATGCCACGGGTATTTTAAATACCAGCAGGGTCACCCATGGTGGACAGGTTTCAGATGAGCTTCCAGACGAAGACAGACTAGGAAGAAAGAGTGACAAACTACTTCCGAATATTTAGTCACTGAAAACCTTATGACTAGCAGAGAAACACTGTCAGATACAGAGCCGGAATAGGAGCCCTTCAGGTTGGAAGGCACTCAAAATGCAACTGGGGAAGAGCTGCCTCCTCAAAGTAGAGCTGACCGTGATGACGCGAATGGAGTAAAGCCCGTGGGAGAAAAGCCCGCGGGACCTTCATTTACAACATCAAGGGCAGGATAGTCACTATACTTTGCTGTTATTGTTAAGTGCCACCAAGTTGGTTCCGACTCATAGCAACCTGTATAGGGTTTCCTAGGGGTGGCTGGTGACCTTGAACCACTGACCTTACTTTTCAAACTGACCTTACAAACCCGCACATTAACCCACAGGGCCACACCAGGATGCCATTCATTATAGTAGCTGAAGGTCAATAATCTCAATTAAGAATTTTGGCCTAGGACCATAGACTGGAATACTGACCTCCCCGCGGAGGTATACACAAATTCAAGCCACAGCTGTTGTTGTTGTTAAGTGCCGTTGAGTCTGTTCCGACCCATAGCGACCCTGTACAGGGTTTCCGAGGGTGTAAATCCTTAAGGAAGTAGAAAGCCTCATCTTTCTCCCGCGGAGAGGCTGGTAGTTTCGAACCGCTGACCTTAAGGTTCGCAGCCCGATTTGTAACCACTACTCTACCAGAGCCACAGCTACAGCTCCAAAAATCCCAATTTAGTTTGGTCTGCTGTGGAATCTATAAAGTTAAAGTAATACCTAACTAAGCTTCTCATTAACTTACACAGACTTTAAAATTTTGTAAATTATGCTCTTATTTATTGTTAAGTGTTGTTGTGTTAGTTCTGATTCATGGCAACCTGGTGTAGAGTTTCTGAGGAGCTGCTGGTGAGTTTGAACCATCGACCTTGTGGTTAACAGTCCAGTGCTTATCACACAGCACCACACCAGGACTCCAGAAGTAAGCCTAGATGTGATGAAACCTATAGGACATTATACACTACAGATTAGTTCGTAAACAATACCTTGTTAACACAAGCCAATATGCATATTACTTACTGGTTAAGTGTCCCTGACCATGCTGAACCATTTTGGGGAGAGCGTGTAGACTAAAACGGGCTAGGAATAAAGGTCAGGACTATTTCCTAAAATCAATAGCAGTCTGATCCAGGATTGATCATGGGGATGGCCCAGGACTGGGCAGTGTTTCATTCTGTTGTGCCAGGAGGCAGGGCCCACTCAACAGTAGCTAACAACAACAAAGCTAGCTTTGTCCAGCACTGACAGTCACATCTGGAGACAGAACATGCTATTAGTTTCCCGGAAATTTTGTGTCCCAATCTTATGGGTATTTAAATTCAGTGAAAAATAAGGATGTGTGAGAGAATGAATAGAACAACATGGTTCATGAGAGCCCATGACCAAGTCCATCTGTGTGCAAGCTGGAGCTGCATTTGTGTTTTCTTGTGTCACATCTAATCCTTACAAAAGATGCCCAACTAAATCTTTTATTTCTGTTGTGGTAATGTTTACTAAATCTTTTCTGATTTTCCTCTTTTTTATTTTGATGTTCAGGTATATTATTTTTCTTTAAGGTTATCCTATAATTGATTAAGAATTTCTCTGATTAAAATAGTCTGTTTTATCTTGAAATCTACTTCTCTTCCATTTAAAAGTTCTGTATCTACACCATTCCTTCTTTTTGCTTTGTAGTTGACTTCATTATACATTTATATCTCTGATTCCCTATTTCATCTTGTAAATTTGTTACAGTTTAAATACTTTCATATCTGGATTTAGTTCTGGTGGTGCTGTCATGGATGGTAATCTCAGGTTATTGTCTACTGTTGTGGGTTTTCAGTCCAAAGAACACTCTTTAGCATTTTTATAAAGTTGGTTTGGTCACCACAAATTCCTTTAATTTTTGTTTATTAGGAAATGTCCTAATTTCACCGCCATATTTGAGGATCAGCTTTGCTGGGTATATAATTCTTTGTAGGCATTTTTTTTTCTTTCAGAGTTTTGTATGTGAATTTTTGATACTGGTGAAGGACTAGCATTCCAAAGTCTGTGTTAGAGAAACAATGGTTGATTATATTCCGAGACATTTCAGCTCAATCAAGCAACAATATTTAATGCATGTAGTAGTTCCTTGCTCTTCTTACAGTAGTTTTAAATGTTATTTTTTATGCTGATCACACAAGCCTGCAAGGAAGCTTCCCTAGGTCATGCAAAATCATCACTAGTTTGCACTTGAGGGGATAACTAGTGATGTTGAAATTAATTCACAGCCCGCATGCAGGTGCCAGAACACTTGCTCCCTAACCCCAGCTTTCCTGCTTCTTACCAATGTGTCTTTGACCCAGGCTCTGACCACACCGCATCTCAAATTACTCCACCAAAAAGTGAGCTTGGGATAAAGTGAGGAGACCTTCAGATGGCTGTTGTATACCATGTGATCTGGACTAGGAAAAGCACATGGTAATCTGAAAATCAGTACATCAATGCTACATTTAATTAAAAATTACCTTCATTAACTTAATAATCCATAAGATGGTGATTCTTGAAGGCCATTTTCCATACTTACACCTTCCCGTGCTTCCAAAAGTTAAAGCATCTTTATCAGAGAACATAATTCCCCTTTACCAGAGGAGACTGCTCAAAGCAATCTTTTGTTTTAGTTTTTACAAAGTTTGAAAAAACAATGACCAAAGTAATATATGGCGATTGTAACAAAGCAAACAATGCAGAAATGTCAAAAGTAAAAGGGATGATTTCTACATTACTCTTCATCCCACATTACAAAGACAGTAATTATTAACGTATTGCTATGTATTATCCCAAGCTCAGTTTTTATTAATATCTACATTCATTTTCTACCCCCATTCCCCAGAGTTCTGTTTTAACAAAATGTTTGCCTTTTTGCGTATTAAAAATGTTCTCAATAAGTGTTTCAGGATAGTTCTAAGTTAAATGCCTAAATGCTTGTGCTAATTTTTGGCTCTGGGGATATAAGGAGTGAATAGCCGTTTGTACCCATTATTTCTGTCAGGGAAAGATACACCTGTTTTCATCTCTTTGCCTCTCTGTGTCTCCCCAGGGGATAAAGTTTTACTCAGGGGATTTCTGGTTAGGGGGGAAGGGTCTACGCCACAGTCTCATTCTAAGTGATTATTATCACACCAGTAAGTTTCCACTGTGGCTGCTGCGTGCAGGCTGTGAACACATTTGAAGTCAGCAGGAGACCGTTAGAAACCTCCCCTTTGCTGAGACGGAACCTTAGAAACCTCGGCTTCACTGAAGCATGCTTGTAACCTGCGGTCAGTCGCTTCTTTTTTCATGCAGTGCTGTTTTAAACTGTCTTCTATCCCACAGAGCAGAAACATACCGTACAACAACAACAAAAATAACAACAGTACAAACAATCCCCATGAGTGTTTTTGAATTTTCCTGTACTAATCTCATTGTTAATGGTATGAGGTCTTGCCAGGAGCCATTTGTGGTTAAGGCACACTAAATAACACAACATTCACACACTTAAAAACAATTAATATCAAGCATCAAATCAAAGGTTGTTTGATGTGAAATCTAGATTAATTGGCTTTTCTACTTGTCCCATGGAGAAAACATTTCCTCTTCTTTACAAGCCACTGCTCTGAGAGAAGGCATGTTTAGTAATCTGTAGATGATATAATACTTAATCATGGTATAATTGCATACTGTGAAGTATGCATATGAGATTATCAGCAAAAAAAATTATCCTGTTTAGAATAAAAATCATTCCCCAGTAGTTAGTGGAAAGTGGTTCAAATCAATATTTCCTTATCTATGTTTGTCCTTAGCTGACAATGGATTTAGCAGCACTTAAATTCCTATTTGGTACAAATTGAAAGAATGTTGTCCTTGGGTGAAAGCATTGATTTTTTTCTACCAAATAAAGTCTGGGTAGAATTACCATATATCATAGGATATTAAGGAGGAAACCAAAAGTTATAAAGAAGGGGGCTTCTACAACCATTCTTCCTAAATCACCTTGTTGTTATTGTTACTGTTCCTTGCCAAGTTATTGTTATTGTTTATTCTGATTCCTGAGGATCCCATGAGTGCAGAGTAGAATTGCTTCATAGGATTTCAAGGCTGTCACTTTAAGGAAGCAGATCACTAGGCCTTACTTCCAAGGTGCCTTTGAGCGAGCTTGAACTACCAACCTTTTGGATAATAGTCTATTGTTTAACCATTTGCACCACCCTAGGTAATTTTAAGGAGCTCTGGTAGCGTAGTGGTTACGACTCAGGCTGCGAACCTTAAGGTCAGCGGTTTGAAACTACCTGTCGCTCCGCGGGAGAAAGATGAGGCTTTCTACTCCCATAAAGATTTACACCCTCGGAAACCCTGTGCAGGGTCGCTATGGGTCGGAACCGACTCGGCGGCACTTAACAAGATAGAGTTGGAACCGACTCGGCGGCACTTAACAACAAGGCAATTTTAAGGAGTCCTTCCTAGCCAGGTGCTGAAGTACAGGATGGCTAACTGCAAGGTGAGTGATTCAAACCCACCAACGGCTCCTTGGAAACCCTATGCTGTTGCTGTTAAGTGCCATCGAGTCGACCCATAGAGACCCTGTATAGGGTTTCCAAGGAGCAGTTACTGGGTTTGAACTGCTGACCTTGTGGTTTCAGACTGACCTTGCTGTCCAGTGCATTACCCCACAGTGCATTACCCAGAGTAGTTAGGAATCAGAATTGATTGGACAGCACTTATCAACAACAACAAAGTAATTTTCTGTGTTAAAAACAAAAACATAACTTTAAATTTCACACTGAATGAAGATATACTGAGAAGTCTGTGTAGTTAAGGTCCTTTTCCACTTTTCAAGTAATTGTAAGGGAGAGCTGCCTTGGTTTCCATTTTTGACCCTCTCCCCAAGGATGGTGGAAGTGCCCTGATTGGTCTGGATGGTTCTTTGTTAAATTATTTCTTGGTATTCTTAGTACCTACACCCCCAGCTGTTTCTCTTTTACTTACTACTGTTGCTCCATTTGTGCCTCTGGCCCTATGGATTACTATGTGCTCAATCTTCCAAATCCTTGTAAAATGGAAGAATGGTAGACAATTTTTACAATCATAGCAATTAGTGGATAACAAAGTTTTTGTTTTTGTTTTGTTTTTTTAATTTCTCTGGTATGAGACACAAACCTCATGTCCCTGTTGTAGGAGCCCTGGGAGGCAGAGGATTGTGAGTGGGAAAAAAGGGGTCTTAGTACGAGCTGGCTGCTCTTTATCATTGCTCAGTTAATCTCATTCATGCTACTGTTGGTGGTGTTAAGTGCTGTCGTGTCAGTAATGACTCATAACGTGCCTGGGCAGGGTTGCTGAGTCATAACTTATAAGGAGTGCCTGGTGGGTTTGAACCGCCAATGCTTTATTTTTGGTGTTGTTGTTAACTGCTGTTGAGTTGGTTCCAACTCATAGCAAACCTGTATAGGGTTTCGAGGAGCGGCTGGTGTGTTTGAACTGTCAACTTTTTGGTTTGTAGTCCAGTGCCGACCCAGCAGCGTCACACTAGGAGTCTGTCTATGCTATCTTAAAGGTAATTCTTTCAGGAGATATTCAGTCAGCTGATGGGGCTTCTTAATATATATGTGTTGAGATATTATATTACTTGCTATGTTTCCACGGATATTTTACGAGGAAATATTTCATTGGGAAGGTGGTGGAAACTGGATCACATATGGTTAACTAATTGCTAGACTTAACTCAAACTCTCCTTAACTGAATTAAAAACACTTTTTAATCTAGTAATACGTGTTTATTTAGAAAAAATAGAAGATACAGAGATGATTAAAAATAATGAATACATTCACTTTATATGGCTATTATTAACATCTTATCATATATCTTTCTAGAACATGTTTGCATAGTATTTTACAATAGGATTTGATTATTATTTGGAAACGGTTTTATAGTTTGTGTTTTAAAATTAGCATGAAATAAACTTTTTTCATGTTAATAAATACATTTTTACTGTACACCTACTTTTTGACTATCTCATTATCTGATATTTTGCATCTACAACCATAGTAAAAAATCTGCTATATGACTATTCTGTGCATTAATGACATTGTCTGGCTGTAATAGATGCTGAGGTGCAATGCTAGCATAATGCTGTCTGTGAGAAGGTTACACTTAAGCATCATCTAGTCTGGGCCAGGAGTATCAGCAGTTTGGTAGTTATATAATGATATAACTAGGTAGTCATGTGATAATATAATGTGGTTGTTACGTAATGATGTAGTCATTTTCAGTCGAATGTGGTTGGTCATCCTCCATTTTTGTACAGTTATAATTTTCACATAGTACTTGATCTTTGGGACCTAATAATGTTGATAAGTGAGGAGTGAAAGTAATATTGTTAGTTTTCACAGGCTAGTCCTTTTTTTTTTTTTTTTACCATTTTTGCTTTCCCTACCTTACACACACATTTCAACTTATTAAACATTGGTGGTACCATTTGAATGATTTTATCTTTACCACCTATAATTAATTTAATTTAAAGCAGAGAGACGTTCTTTTCAGTATTTTAATTCTATTCAATAAATACATGTCATTTTCCAGTATAACTTCTTAATAATTTGCCTGGTTTCCTTTATTTAGTGCTATAAATATTTGCCTAATTGAAGCACAATTTTCAGCTCTATTTTCACATAGCTCTGCATGCTTCTATCTCTGCAATTTCAGTTGAACTGTTATGGGCTTCAGATGGCTGAGAGTCAAAAGTCTTGTATATGTAGTGCTCAACTTGAAAATGAATAGAAGTCATAAGAATCTTGAAAAGTTTTTTTAAGTACCTAAGTTTTTCAAAAGGAAGAGACCCACACACAACCGAGTGGAAAAAGGCATAAAAGTTAAGTAAAATAATCTGGAAGCCAATGGCCCCATCTTTCTCCTGCAGAGCTGCTGGTGAGTTCAAACAACTAAGCATTTCATTAGCAGTCAAGTGCTTAACTGCTGCGTAACTGGGGTCCCTCAATAATTAGGTGGTTGTTGTTAAGTGCCTTCAAGTAGATTTTGACTTACAGTAACCCCACATAGGGTTTCCAAGGAATAGTTGGGTTTAAACAGCCAACCTGATGGTTAGCAGTCTAATGCTTATCCTATACACTGCCACATCAGTAAATAACTAGATGTTGTTGTTGTTGTTAAGTGCTATCGAGTCAGTTCTGACCCATAGTGACCCTGTATAGGGTTTCCAAGGAGCAGCTGGTGAGCTTGAACCACCGAGCTTGCAGTTCAAATGGCTTTGCAGTCTGGCACATTAACCCACAATGCCAAACCAGGACTCCAAATAATTAGATAGAACAGTATTATTACTGTTTCAAGTTTTGAATATATGGGGGCTTCAAAAAGTTTGTGGAAAAAAATTCTTTTATCTTTTAATTCCAAAAAGCTCCATTATGTTTTAATTCTAAAAAAGCTCCATTATCTTTTCATTCCGTTTGTTCCACGAACTTTTTGAAGCCCTTCATATTTCTGTTTCATTTCAGTTAACCATTTTCCACTTTATTCAGTCTTTAAGATGGAACTAAATAGATTGACCTCAAAATGAGTGAGATGAGAAACAATGCTGATTCCAGCAATTGGAGGTACTCCAAAAAAGGACTTGTACCCCTGAAATGTTCCATTTTGACTTATTCTCATTTTGTTCAGTTCACCTTCCTCAGGACTCACTAAACCACAAGAGAATGAATTTCCTGAAATGGTAACTTTGGTTTTCAAACAATCACTTTTTGTCAAATCATTCATTATTCTGAGATAATGTTCTGCTCTTATTCTTCTATTCTGTCCTATTAAGTGACTGAAACTCCAAGTTTATATTGCTAGGGATCATTTTGAGTAACTAACCCAAAAATTGTTACAGTAAGTGGGTCTCTCCCTTTTGAAAAAAAAAAAAAAAAATAGGTACTTAAAAACACTTTCTATTGTAGGGGGTAATGTTAACTTGAGGAAAAGGTAGCAAGTGTCATTTTCTTGTGGATCATCTATTAGATTTCTCTGTTTCACAGCGAAAGGAGTGCCATTTCCAATTCCTTTTCAGATAAAGAAGTTTTAATGTCCAGAGGGAGAAATGTGAACACATTTGGTCATAGAAACAAGGGTCCTGCTGACCGTCCCAGCTCTGCCTTTGTACATCTACATGTGAAAACAGAGCCTTAAACAGACAAATGCCTTGTTATTCCTTTGTTGCTATTGTCAAACACCATAGATTCAGCTCCAATTCACAGTGATTCCGGAGAGTTTCCAAGGAAGGGCTTTTGGGTTTGAACTGGCAATCTTGTGGTTAGCAGCCCAGTGCTTACCCTACAGCACCACACTAGTTGTTCCTTAAGCTAATCTAATTTTACTAGTGAGGAGATCTTTTGTGCAGTCTGCTTTCTTTCACATGCTAAGTATACTTGGATATTTTAACATTTTCATCTTTAGTGAGGGGAAATAGTGCCTAACTTAAACCTGTGATATGAGAGGCTCTAAGCCAATTAAAATGTACCAGACAGCTGTAGAGATATTTCTGAACCTCCTTGATGAAGAAGTAATCTAGTTTGATGGATGTCTTCATCTATCTTAATTACAGCATGCAAGATTAGCAATACATGTGTTTCACGTCAATTAATTACTGAGAACGCATGCACAAATACAAGGCTTTACTTCAATTAATTACTTTGAATTTAAATGAATTTACGAGAGACCTCACTGAAAGTATCCATTAGAGTCCATAGATAAATCTAATAAATGTTTGAGCAATTTTATATAACAGCCTCTTCCAAGTCTAGATTCTCTGCCATCAATGTGAAAAATCTGAAAATATAAACATGTAGAACATATAAAAATAAACCAGATAATGGATGACCTAATATCCTGTCTTTAGCTATAGTCATTACCTGGGGGTTCAAAGTACTGAGAAAAACTATTAGATTCAGCGTGCCGTGGTTATTGGAAAAAAAAACAAATAGAGGCATATGTTCTTACTCATACATTGATCCACCACTTATGACCCTAAACATAAATTTTATTAGTGACTGTTGTGTTGGACTAGTCTTGAAAAATTGTAGATTTTTAAAAAGGGCTATTTCTTCTTCTTGGGTTTATGGTTAAATGGCATGTTTTCTTAATACTTCCTGATTACTGGGCATTATGTAAATGGAAAGTAGAGTTATTTCATAGTTAGAAAGTAGAAACAATTTTAGATGGACTTTGGGTTATGGGGAAAGTTTCATATTTGAGAAATAACACTATTAGAATGTGGACTAGAAAGAAACAGACTAAATAGGTCACAGGCAAAATAAAGTACATTTTAAACTTCACGTTCATTTATCAGAGACAAAGAGCAGTAGTTGTGGCACTGTGACTGAATGCTAATGCTCTGGACTGCAAGGTCACTTTGAACCGCAAGGTCGGCGGTTCAAGCTCACCAGCCACTCCTTGGAAACTCTACACAGGGTTGCTATGAGTCAGAACTGACTTGATGGCACTTCACAACAACAACAACCTTGGAGAAACAGCAGTGTGGTACATGGATGCTGTAGCTCATAAGAAATGTGTTTTTAAAGAAATGCAACAGAACAAATAACATTGCCATTTAGAAAGTAAAAATTTTCAAGGAAGGATTATTCTGAGGAAAGAGGGAAAATAGTGATCACGGTAATAGAAATTTTTTTAATTAAGCAAGAACATCTGAAAAACAAATTGCAAAACAAATGACTAAAAGGAAATGATATAGTGATTGTTGATTCACAACAACAATTGGGAACGAAAATTGTGGAAATACAAAGCTAGTAAAATTGTGTCTATAATAAGTTTGATATTTTTTCCATGGGTATCACTACAGATGTGCCCATGGAATAAGAAAGGGCATATTAATATCTATTTTAGTTTTAAATGTATTTCTATTCCTAGGAGAAACACCAAATTTGCTAAATTGGGAGGAACCCAATGAGAATGTTACACAGAAATTAGTATCATCTTTTCCTACAAAGGTCATCCCTGGAAGGCACATATGGCTAACGTACTCAGCGGCCAACTGAAAGGTTTGTAGCTTGTAGAGGACACTTTCTGGTCAAATGGAGGCTGGTGGAACTCCAGAAACTCTGACCATTGGTTGCCATTTAGGTCTGGAGATTACCTCACCCCGTGGCTCAATTTCAGCCAAATAATAAACAGGTCTAAAAAGGCAACAACACTAAAGATGTATGCACACCTTAGAGGACTCCACAATTTGAGAATCAATGGGCAGCATTTATCCAAGGATACAATTCAGATGAATTCTTAAAAAGGAGGGATGGAAACAGAAAAGAAAGAGAGAAGGAGGGATGAGTGATGTTGCATTGTGGAGATTGAAATCAATGACATGAAACAAAATGTGTAGGAATTGTTGAGTGGAAAACAGATCTGCTCTATAAATTTTCACTCAATTCACAATAAAAAAAAAAAGTTTTTAAAAATGTTGGTGATTTGACTCCACCCAGATGTGCTTTGGAAGAAAGGCCTGGTGATCTACTTCCCCCCAAAAATCAGCAACTGAAACCGCAATGGAGCACATATGTACTGACTCATAGTAACTCTATACACAACAGAATGGAACACTGCCCGGTCCTGTACCAACCTCATAATTATTGCTACACCAATTATTGCTGCCACTGTGTCAATCCATGTCAATGTGGGTCTTCATCTTTTTCTCTAATCCTGCACTTCACTAAACAGGATATCCTTCTTCAGTTACTGGTCCCTCCTGATAATATATCCAAAGTATGAGAGACAAAGTCTAGACATCCTGGCTCCCAAGAAGCACTCTGGCTGTACTTCTTTCAACACATATCTGTCTGTTCTTTTGGCAGTCCATGGTACTTTCAATATTCTGTTTCAACACCAGAATTCAAATACATCTATTCTTCTATGGTCTTCCTTATTCACTGTCCAGCTTTTGCATGCATATGAGGTTATTGAAAATACCATGGCTTGGGTCAGGCACACCTTAATCCACAAACTAACACCTTTGCTCTTGAACACTTTAAAGAGGGTTTGTGCAACAGATTTGCCTAATGCAATACATCATTTGATTTCTTGACTGATGCTTCCATGAGTGTTGATGGTTGATCTGAGCAAAATGAAGTCTTTGATAACTTCAATCTTTTCTCCATTTATATGGATGTTGTTTATTGGTCCAATGGTGAGGATTTTTGTTTTCTGTACATTGAGGTGCAACTCACACCAAAGACTATGGTCTTTGATCTCCATCAGTAAGTATTTTAAGTCCTCTGCTTTCAGTAAGCAAGGTTGTATCATTTACATATCGCAGGTTGTTAGTCAGTCTTCCTCCAATCCTCATGCCATATAATTTAATTCATATAATCTGTCTTCTTGGATTATTTGCTCAGCATACAGATTGAATAAATATGGTGAAAGAATACCTGGCATACACCGTTCCTAATTATAATCCATGTGGTGTTCCTTGTTCTGTTCGAACAACTGCCTCTTGGTCAATGTACAGGTTCCTCATAAGCAAAATTAAGTGTTCCAAAATATTCATTCTCTATGTAGCGTAGTGGTTACGAATCGGGCTGCGAACCTTAAGGTCAGCGGTTCGAAACTACCAGCTGCACCGCGGGAGAAAGATGAGGCTTTCTACTCCCGTAAAGATTTACACCCTCGGAAACCCTATACAGGGTCGCTATGGGTCGGAACCGACTCGATGGCACATAACAACAGTGTAGTCCATAGCTGGTACCCATACCTAAACTCTAGGCATTGACAGGCTAAGTAAGATCCTATGTTCAATATGTCTATTTAGTACTCCAGTAGCAAATTTCCATGGAGTTAGTTGGTTTCTACACTTTGAAAGAGGATGTACCCATCATTTTTCAAAGCCAACATTATTTATACAACAGTCATAAGAATTTTAAATTTGGGAAATATTCTTTAAAAATTGCTTTTCCAGACTTCCGGAAAGATGGTGGAGTAGGCATACATGGTGCAACAAAGATACAGAAGACCAAATGAAATAAATATAGGTGATAATCCTGGAACCCTGAGCTTTAGGGTAAAGGATAGAGAAGTGGATTGAATAGGGACTAGGAGAAGAAGTTGAACAGGGGTGGCAAGAAAAAAGGCAGATGAGTGTACTGTTGACTGGCCTAACTTGGTGTGGCCATCTTGAACTTTTGTGAGCAGCTTTGGAATTTTTCACCCAAATCACAATAAAAAAATATTTTTTAAAATTCTTTTTCCAGTTCCACTTTGATTGTTTTGCTCAGTGAGCATTTAGGATCTATTTTAAAAGAAAGCAAAGAAAAACAAAGCAAAACAAGAACAGAGAAACCCATACAGCTTTTAAAAACGAAACTATATTGAAAAACAAAACTATATTGACCATAATTGAGTGAAACATCAAGTTTTTTCCCCTGGGGCTAAACTTAAAATACAAGTCAAGTTTGAAAACCTCTTCTAAAAGTAACTGAAACAATGAAAATACTTCATGGATTGGTGGTGTATGCTTGAGAAAGAATAGTCTAGTTAACAGAGCAGTTGCTTTCTGACTTTTGCTGGTGGTGGTGGTGGTGGTGGTGGTGGTGGTGGTGGTGATGTGCCGTGGAGTCGATTCTGACTCATAGTGACCCAGTATATGGTTTCTGAGGCTGTAAATCTGAGGCTGTAAATGTTTATGGGGGCAGAAAGCCTCATCTCCTTAGTTCAAAGTATTTCTTATTAGACAAAAATAATGCAAAGTGACCTCACTGAGTAAATTTCAACTACCATCAATTATTAAATGTAGTATATTTGGTGGTGGTGTGCCGTGGAGTCAGTTTTGATTCATAGTGACCCTGCACAGGGTTTCTGTTACAGAGGCAGAAAGCTTCATCTTTCTCCGGGGAACAGCTGGTAGTTTAGAACTGCTGACCTTGAGATTAGCAGGCCAATTCATAACCACTATGCTACCAGAGCTCTTTTGCTAGAATGTACAAATTCCAACATATAAAATGCAAATCTCTTCTCACTGATAATGGAATCTGGGTTTTGGGTAAGTGACTTCATTACTCATCTGTAAATTATTCTCTGAAATAATTTTTTTTTGTTTCTCAGTCTATAATGTGGACATAGAAATGTGTAACATCCTATGCACCGAGGTTTGGGTTGTTACTAAAGCTCTCTTTAGAGTTCAAGAGTAAGTGCCATAATATTAAAAGTCTTTGAATATCAGATTTGTTTAACATTAATGGCCATGAGCTGAAAACTATACAAACAATTCCTTCTACCAAAACTTCATTGGGAAACTGGGACATTTTAAGACATGCATTTAAAATATTCACCACTCATCTGTCAGTTTGTCATACTATGGTGGCTTGTGAGTTGCTGTGATTCTGGAAACTATGCCACGGGTGTTTTAAATACCAGCAGGATCACCAATGTTTCAGATGAGCTTCCAGATGAAGAAGACTAGGAAGAAGGAGTGACAAACTACTTCTGAATATTTAGTCACTAAAAACCTTATGAGTAGTAGAGAAATACTGTCAGATACAGTCCCCCAAAATGAGACTCTCAGTGGGAAGACACTCATAATGCAATTTGAAAAGAACTGCCTCCTCAAAGTAGAGTTGACCATGATGATGCAAATGGCGTAAAGTTCATGGGAATAAAGCCCTCAAGACCTTCATTTGCTGATGGGTCGCAACTCAAAATGAAAAGAAACAGCTGTAAACATCCATTAATAATCAGAACATGGAATGTACAAAATATGTATCTAGGAAAATCGGAAATTGTCAAAAATGAAATGGAATGCATAAACATCAATATCTTAGGCATTGTTGAGCTTAAATGAACTGGTATTGGCCATTTTGAATCTGATGACCACTTGGTTTACTATGCTGGGAATGACAAATTAAAGAGGAATGGTGTTGCATTCATTGTCAAAAAGAACATATCCAGATCAGTCATGAGGTATAATGCTGTCTATGATAGGATAATATTCATGTGCCTACAAGTAAGACCAGTTAATACCACTATTATTCAAATTGACTCACCAACCACTAAAGCCAGTGAGGAAGAAATAGAAGAATTCTACCAGCTTCTTCAATCTGAAATTGATCAAACATGCAATCAACATGTATTGATCATTACTGGTGATTGGAATGCAAAGGTGGGGAACAAAGAAGTAGGATCAGTACTTGGGAAATATGGCCTCGGTGATAGAAATGATGCTGGAGATCGCATGATAGAATTCTGAAAAATCAATGATTTGTTCATTTCAAATACCTTCTTCAGACAGCATAAGAGACGAATATACACATGGACCTCACCAGGTGGAATACACAGAAATCAAATTGACTACATCTGTGGAAAGAGACGATGGAAAAGCTCCATATCATCAGTCAAAACAAGGCCAAGAGCAGATTGTAGAACAGACCATCAATTGCTCATATGCAAATTCAGACTGAAGCTGATGAAAATGAAAACAAGTCCACAAGAGCATAGATATGACCTTGAATATGTTGTTGTTGTTGTTAGGTGCCATCGAGTCGGAATCGACTCATAGCGACCCCATGCACAGCATAATGAAACAATGTCCGATCCTGGGCCAACCTCACTATATCCCACCTGAATTTAGAGAACATCTGAAGAACAGATCTGATACATTAAACACTAAAGACCGAAGACCAGAAGAGTTGTGGATGACATAAAAAACATCATAGAGGAAGAAAGTAAAAAGTCATTAAGAAGACAAGAAAGAAGGAAAAGATAAAAATGTATGTCAGAAGAGACACTGAAACTTGCTTTCTAGAGTAGAGATGCTAAAGCAAATGGAAAAAATGAGAAGATACAAGAGCTGAACAGAAAATTTCAAAGATCAGCTTGAGAAGATAAAGCCAAATATTACAACAAAATGTGCAAAGATCTAGAATCAGAAAACCAGAAAGGAAGAACATGCTCAGCATTTCTCAAGCTGGGGAAAAGAAGAAAAAATTCAAGCCTTGACTTCATTATTGAAGAATTCTCTGGGCAAATTATTGAAAGATGAAAAAAGCATCAAAAGAAGATGGAAGAAATACACAGAGTCACTGTACCAGAAGGAAATGGTTGATACTCAACTGTTTCAAGAGGCAGCATATGATCAAGAACCAATGATACTAAAGGAAGAAGTCCAAGATGCATTGAAGAAATTGACAAAGAATAATGGACCAGGAACTGATGGAATAAAAATTGAAATCTTTCAAGAAAGTGAGGCAGCACTGGAGGCACTCACTCATCTATGCCAAGAAATTTGGAAAACAACTACATGGCCAACCAAATGGAAGAGATTCGTATTTGTGCCCCTTCCAAAGAGAGGTGACCCAACAGAATACAGAAACCATCATATAATATCTTTGATATCCCATGCGAATAAAGTTTTACTAAAGATAATATAGAAATGGCTGCAAGCATATATTGACAGAGAACTTCCTGAGGTTCAAGCCAGATTCAGAAGAGGACAGGGAATGAGGGATATCATTGCTGATGTCCAATGGATCTTGGCTGAAAGCAGAGAGTACCAGAAAAATGTTTACCTATGCTTTATTGACTATGCAAAGGCTTTCAATTGTGTGGATCATGACAAGCTATGGACAACATTGAGAAGTATGAGTATTCCTGAACACTTAATTATGTTCATGATGAATCTGTATAAGGACCAAGAGGCAGTTGTTCAAACAGAACTTGGGAACACAGAATGGTTAAAAATTAGGAAAGGTGTGCAACAGGATTGTATTCTTTTACCATACTTATTCAACTTGTATGCTGAGCAAATAATCTTAGAAGCTGGGTTATATGAAGAAAAACTTGGCCTCAAGATTGGAGGAAAAGTCATTAACAACCTGCAATATGCAGATGATACATCCTTGCTTGCTGAAAGTGAAAAGGACTTAAAATGCTTACTGATGAAGATCAAAGATCATAGCCTTCGGTATGGATTGCATCTCAATGTAAAGATAACAAAAATCCTCAGCAATGGACCAATAAACAACATTCTTATCAATGGAGAAAAGACTGAAGTTGTCAAGGACTTCGTTCTTCTGTTGTAAATAGGGTCAGGATGAACTGAAATGGATTTGACAGCACTTAAAAACAACAACAGCAACATATTACTGATAACTGTTTTTCTTTTTCCTTCATTCTCCAGACTTGATATTAAAGGAAGAACTTCAGACCTTATTTTGTAATCGTTTAAACTCCCCTCTGTATTTATTGCCTTGATATCAAGGTCTTTGAATGAAAGTTTCATCCAGAATGCATTTCTGTTTGAAATTTCAACTATATATTTAAAGTTATTGATATTCTATCCAGTCACAACTGCACTTAAAAATTCATGCGCTGATTTTGCCTTAGGTTCTTCAGAACAGAGATATACCGTATTTTCACCCTCAAAATAATTGATTAGCTTAGATGAAAGAATAGGAAGGAGGGCATGATCTATTTCTGAAAACCTTGGACAATGAATGCCGGAAAGTATGTCCTCAGGTCAGAAGGATCTCAAAATACACTGGGGAAGAGCTGGCTCTTCAAAATAGAATTGACATTTGTGTTGTGAATTGAGTAAACCTTTCAGGCCCTTCATTTGCTGATATGGCATGATTCAAAATAAGTAGAAACCGTTGCAAATACCCATTAATAATTGGAACATGGACTATACAAAATATGAATCTAAGAAAATTAGAAGTTGTAAAAAATTAAATGGAACACATAAAGATTAATATCCTAGGCTTTAATGAATGTAGTATAGCCATTTTGAATCAGACAAACATTGTCTACAGTACCAGGAATGATAAATTGAGGCGTGACATCGAATTCATTTTTAAAAAGAACATTTGAAGACCTACCTTGAATTACAATGCTGTCAATGATAGTATAATATCCATACACCTACAAGGCATGTGATAATAATATAATTACTACTCAAATTTGCACACCAACCAACAATATGTAATATGAGTAAAGTGAAGATTTTTACGAATGTCTGCAGCCTGAATTTGATCAAACCTGCAATCAAGTATCATTGACAATTATTAGTGTTTGGAATGTGAACGTTGGAAACCAAGAAGAACTGTTGCTTTTGACTTGGTTCCAACTCATAGCAACCCTGTGTAAAGTTTCTAAGGAGTGGCTGGTGAACTTGATCCAACGATATTGTGGTTCAAACTGACCTTGTGGTCCAGTGCTTTATCCCCCCAATGCCACACCAGGATACTAATAAAAACCAGTAGCCAGAATATATAGCCTTGGTGATAGAAAAGATGTCTGATATTGCATGTGATGATTTTATAAGATCTAAATCCACTAACTTTCATTGCAAATACCTTTTTTACAAGAATACAAATGGCAACTCTACATGTTTTTCTCATTGCATGGAATAAACAGGAATCAAATTGACTATATCTGTGGAAAGAGATGTTGGAGAAGCTTAATATCAACAGAACAAGGCCAGGAGCAATCTGTGGGACGCACTACCTCTTGCTCATATGCGAATTTGAGTTGGAACTGAAGGAAATTAAAACAAATCTCTACGAGCTAAAATTTACAGACCATTTCAAGAATAGATTTTACTCATTGAACACTAAAGACCTAAGACCAGATGAATTGTGGGATGACATCAAAGACATCATTCATGAAGAAGGCACAAGGTCGTTGAACACACAGGAAAGAAAGAAAATACTAAAATGGACATGTGAGGAAACTCTGAAACCTGTTCCTGAATGTAGATCATCTAAAGCAAACTGAAGACATGAAGTAAAAGACCTGAACAAAACATTTCCAGAAGACCAAGTATTATAACTAATACAAAAGTATTATAACTAAACAAAAAGGAAGAACATGCTCAGCATTTCTCAAGCTGAAAGAACTGAAGAAAAAATTAGAACCCTGAGTTGGAATATTGAAGGATTCTATGGGAGGAATACAGAGCTTCTGTACCTACAATAATTGGTCTCCGTTCAACCACTTCCAGCAGTAGGACATAATCAAGAACCAGTGGTACTAAAGGAAGAAGTTCTAGCTGCACTGAAGACACTGGGGAAAAACAAGGCTCCAGCAACTAACAGAATACAAATTGAAATGCTTCCACAAACTGATCTATGCTTGAGTCACTCACTTGTCTATGCTCAGAAATTTAGAAGACAGCACATGACCACTCATTTGGAAGAGATCCATATTTGTACCAATTACAAAGAAAGGTAACCTAACAAAAGACAAAAATCATACAACAGTATCATTCATATTACATGCAAGTAAGATTTTGCTAAAAACCATTCAACAATAGTTGCAACATTACACCAAAAGGGAGTTGCAAGAAATTCAACCTGGATTCAGAAGACGACATAGAACAGGGGATACGATTGCTAATATCAGATGGATCAGGACTAAAAGTACATAGTACCAGAAAGATATTTGGTGGTAGTGGTGATGGTGTACTGTGGAGTTGGTTCCACTTCATAGTGACCGTATATAGGGGTTCTAAGACTGTTAAATTTATAGGAGTAGAAAGCCTCATCTTTCTCCCATGGAGCACCTGGTGAACTCAAACTGCTAATCTTTAGGTTATCAGCACTATGCGTAACCCACTACGCTACCAGGCCAGGACTCGTTAGAAAGATGTTTACTTGTGCTTTATTGGTTATGCAAATGCCTTTGACTCCGTGGATCCTAACAAACTGTAGCTAACATTGCAAAGAGTGGGTATTCCGTAACACTTAACTGTGCTCATGAGTAACCTGTATGTAGAGCAACAGGCAGTCATTCAAACAGAACAAGAGGATCCTAAATGATTTAAATTAGAAAAGGTATGATTTAAAATTATTTAAAATCAGCGTTGTATTCTTTTTCCCTACTTATTTAGTCTTTAAGGCATTGTTGAAAAACAAGAATCCAAGATTTGACAGAATACCAATTGAGATGTTTCAACAAACAGATGCAATGATGGAAGTACTCATTTATCAATGCCAAGCAAGCTGACCAACCCATTGGAAGAGACCCATATTTGTGCCCATTCCAAAGAAAGGTGACTCAACAGAACACAGAAATTATGGGGCAATGCTCTGGTAGCGTAGTGGTTACGAATCGGGCTGTGAACCTTAAGGTCAGCGGTTCGAAACTACCAGCCGCTCCGAGGGAGAAAGATGAGGCTTTCTACTCCCGTAAAGATTTACACCTCGGAAACCCTGTACAGGGTCGCTATGGGTCGGAACCGACTCGACGGCACTTAACAACAACAACATCATTACTATCAGGAGCTCTGGTAGCGTAGTGGTTACGAATCGGGCTGTGAACTGCAGCTCAGCAGTTCGAAACTACCAGCTGTTCCATGGGAGAAAGATGAGGCTTTCTACTTCCGTAAAGATTTACAGCCTCAGAAACCCTGTACAGGGACGCTATGAGTGGAAACCGACTCCATGACATATAATAACAACATCATTAATATCACACACTAATAAAATTTTGCTAAAGATTATCCAAAACAGTTGCAGCAGTACCTTAACAAGGAACTACCAGAAACTGACTCAATGGCCCTTAACAACAACAATACTTATTCCATCCATGTGCGGCGCAGATAATCAAAGAAGTTGAACTATATGAAGAAGAAAACATCAGGATTAACAACTTGTGATATGCAGATGATACAGTTTTGCTTGTTGAAAAAAAAAGAGGACTTCAAATACTTAACTGTTGAAGATCAAAGACCACAGCATTCAGTATGGATTTCACCTCAACATAAGCAGCATCATTAGAAAAGATTGATGTTGTCAAAGATCTCATTTTATTCGGAAATGCAATCAACAGTCGAGGAATCAAGTAACATATTGCATTGGGTAAACCTGCTGCAAATGACCTCTTTAAAGTGTTAAAGAGCAAAGTTGTCACTTCGAGGACTAAGATGTGCCTGACCCAATCCATGGCATTTTAAATAGTCTCATATACATGCAGAAATTAAACAATAAATAAGGAAAACTGAAAAGGAATTAATGCTTTTAAGTTATGATGTTATTGGAGAATATTGAATACACTTGTCTGAAAAACAAGCAAATCTGTGTTGTAAGAAGTGAGGATGGCTTATGTTCTTTGGACACACTATCAGGAAGGACCAGTCCCTGGAGAAGGACATCCTGCTTGGTAAAGTAGAGGGTTAGTGAAAAAGAAAAAAACCCTCAACAAGATATATGGATACACTGGCTACTACAATGGGCTGAAAAAATACCGGTGATTATAAGGATGATGCAGGGTTAGGCAGTATTTTTTTCTGTTGTAGAAGTATACAGGGCCTCAATGAGTAGGAACCTACTCAACAACAGTGAAGCACAACAACATATGAAAGAAATTGATATAAAAGGCACAAGCTTTATGTTAACCAAGCATAAGGACAAGTAGTATTTCAAAGTTCTACAAAATGTATTAGATGATGGGACTTGGAGATGAATTGCAGTATTTCAGCACAGTAACCTTAGATATTCCAGAATTGTCTTTGTTCTTAGGCATAACTGATATTTTAACTATCAGATTATTAAGCTCTTTGATCTTCATTGGCACAGGATATTAATATTAGAGCTTCATTTTACTAGACAACATCACACTGGAGAATTAAAATGGACATTAGACAGAACACTAGATACGAAACTCTAAAATCTAAGTGTCTTAGGAAGCAATAATTGTGGGCAGTGGGAGGGAAATGGACCAAGCCTAGCGAAGATGGAAATGGGGAAAGTTTTAGGAAAGAATTTTCACCAATCAAAATAAAAAATCAGGAAGTCTTCAGTAATGAAAGACTTTGGTGTGTGGGTGAACATCCATGGAAGCAAGAAAAATGTAAAAATAAAAAGAAGAAGAGTTGTAATTTAGAAATTGGGGAAATATTCCAAAGTACTGAAGAGAAGATGAAAATATTATATGCTGGTATCTATGACTAAATTGAATTCTACAACCTTCTAATCAAAATGTAATCTAAGGACTAGCAGCCTCAGCACCAAGTGGGAACATGTTAAAAATGTGGGCCTCTGAGCCCCAGCCTAGATTGACTGAGCTGGAATCTGCATTTTAACAATATTCTCTGGTTATTAATATGCACACTTAACATTTGAGATTAAAATGGGTGTATCTGGAGTTGTTTCCTTAATTTACATGAATAAAAATATACATTAAAATATGGTCAAAATCCATGGAGCGATGGAGCAGCTGGGGACTTTAGATCCAGAGAGGGAGAGGGACTGTGTGCTGAAGACCAGGGGGAGGGGTGTGGGGGGCAGGCTTGCAGGGTATACCCTTTGGTTGGTTGATGATGCATGGAGGGGATTGTAACCATGGCAATGAAACGATATACGAAAGAATGAATGTAAAACTAATGTTCTCCCATGTAAACTATCACATAACTCCCAATAAAACATTAAAAAAATATATGGTCAAAATCACTTATCATTTTTTTTTTCTTTAAAACTTGCATTTAACATTTAAAAAACATTATTATGGGAAAGTGTTAGTAACCTCACTAATTGATTTTTTAAATTTCCAGTTCTCTATCAATATTATATTGATCAAATATTTAAACTATAGGGTATTTGTGAAGAATGATTTTTCTTTTATGATGCTATTTTTTATATATGTACAGATAAAAAGGAGCATTCAATTGCTTTGAAAAGTTTACCTACCTGGCAATGTTTTCTCTCTTGATCTAGATACTGGTTAAGATGGTTGTTTTAAATTTGTGAAAATTAATTGAGCTATATGCTCATGATATATACATATACAATTCTCTGTGTTTACTGTAATTTTTATTGTTTAAAAACAATATAATAAACAAATTGCCATCAAGTTGATTCTGACTCACAGTGATCCCAGAATATAGATCTTTACTAAAGCAGACAGCCTCATTGGTCTCCTTCAGAGCAGCTGTTGGGTCTGAACTGCCAACCTTTTAGTTAACAGCCCATTGTATTACCTTGAAATCTATCAAATAACTAATGGAAATTTACATGACATACATTTTCCTTAATTTAAGATGAAAACTCGAGGCACAGGTGGAGACAAGGTAAAGCGCATCACTATGAAAATGATAAAAGGTTCTAGGTCAAGTTGGCTATTGGAAATAAAAGCACTATCATGTTTCATCAAATATTAGGACTCAGTGCCAAGGGTTTTCATTATACACAGGGTACGAAGTCCTTTATAAATCACCATTTCTGCTGACATTCAATTACATTCAGTCTTATTAATATGAACTGCAGAATGTTTTTAGGTGTCTACTGGCAGTAAAAGCATGCTTTTCATTAAAAAAAAAAAAAAAACCCACACAAACTTGGCATTCACACATGGCCCCAAAGTTCACATCATACCTTTAAACATCCAAGATATAAATGCTGATTATTTAAAAATATTTCAAACTACAGGCTAATTACCTAAGAGCCTTAAAAACACACACCTGTCCATACACTAAGGCAGGATTAAAATATGATAGCAGATTTTGGGTAAATCAGGTAGTAACATTCCCAGTTAAAGAAATTGTCTTTTGATACTTCTTTCAATCTGATTGTATTTTTTATGGTTTTATTTTGTAAAGTAATTTTAATGTCTCTAGGAAAGGGAATGACTTTCTTCTTTCTTATTCGTAATTACACAGTGAGAATCACATCCTGAACGAGTTAGGTTCAACATTTCACCATTATTACACTTCCAACGTAAGTGGGCTTGTGCTGTCTCTCTGTTTCATAAATTCTCTTCCAACTAAAGCATCCTTTTACACACCTTTTAAGCCAAGGCACTTTAAACTTTAATATATTCTCAGGTATACAAGCACCTTCAATAAGTAATATGTACCCATGACCACAAGGGGGTGCTAATCATCTGTGAATGTAAATGGTGTAATTCAGAATTAAGTTTGTCAAATATGAACTTTAAGACACTTGCTATCAGCAGATAATTTTTTTCCAGAATTAAGTGCTATGATTTATAAATGATACCTATTTAGTTAGGTAGCTCTGGTAGTGTAGTGGTTATGAGTCGGGCTGCTTACCTCAAGGTCAGCAGTTCAAAACTACCAGCTGTTTCATAGGAGTAAGACAAGGCTTTCTGCTCCCGTAAATATTTACAACCTCGGAAACCCTATAAAGGGTGTTTATGAGTCGGAACCGCCTCCATAGCATATAACCATCAGCACCATCTATTTATTTATAATAATATGTTCATATTTATAATGACATATTTTGAAATACATATGTATTATATATATATAATGTATATATATTCACTGGAAACTATATAAATACGTGTGTGTGTGTGTGTGTGTGTGTGTGTGTGTGTGTGT
>NW_006408628.1:1094467-1096458 GCF_000296735.1 Chrysochloris asiatica
ACCAGAGCTCCTTAGCTTTATCTGCATTCCATTCTTTTTCATTTTTAATAATGTTTGGAAAATTGTGTGTAGATCTACTTATGGGACACCTAGACTGGAGTCAACTAGGTTGTTTGTCAGTTTGTTGTACTGTGACGTACAGTTTGTCCATGCTGCTGTGACACTGAAAGATACATTGTTGTTGTTATTGTTAAGTGCTGCTGAGTCAGTTCTGACTCATAGCAACCCTGTATAGGATTTCCGAGGAACAGCTGGTGGGTTTGAACTGCCGATCTTGTGGTTTGTAGTCGAGTGCTGATCCTACAGCACTGCACCAAGATTTCAGAATTTAGTCAGCATGTAAAATACCATCTGGATTACCCCTGGTTGAGAAGTTTTAGCTGACCTTCCAGACTAAGACAGACTAGGAAGAAGGAGAGGTGTATTACTTCTGAATGTTCGCCCACTGAAAACCTAACGAATAGCAGTGGAACATTGTCCAGTAGAGGTCCGAAGATGAGCCCCTCAGGTTGGAAGGCAAGCAAAATATGACTGGGAAAGAGCCGCCTCCTCAAGACAGAGCTGACCATGCAGACATGAATGAAGTAATGACAGGTCTTTTGAGACCTTCATTTGCTGATGGAGCAGAATATAAAATGAGGAGAAACTGTTGTGAATATCGTTTAATAATCGAAACATGGAATGTACAAAATATGAATCTAGGAAAATAGAAAGTTGTAAAAAATGAAATGGGAAGCATAAAGATTGACGTTAGTGAGCTGAATGGACTGGCATTGGCCATTTTGAATCTGAAAATCATATCATTTGCTATGCCAGGAATGACAACTTCACGAGGAATGGCATTGCACTAATCATTAAATAGAACATTTCAACATCTGTTTTACAGTTCAGTGCTGTCTGTGGAAATAGATGGGTGAAAACTCCATAACATCAGCCAAAACAAAGCCAGGGGCAGACTGAAGAACAAATCATTAATTGCTCATATGCAAGAAAAGACTGAAGCTGAAGAAAATTAAGATAAATTCACAAGAACCAAAATAAGAACTCGAGTATGTCCCACAGCTAAGAATTTAGCTACCATCTCAAGAGCACATTTGATACATTAGACACTAATGACTGACATCAAGAACATCACACAGGAAGAAAGCAAAAAGTCATTTAAAAGTCAGGAAAAAAAGAAAAGGCCAAAGTGGATTCAGAAGAAACTCTGAGACTTGCTCTTTCCAATGCAGAGATGATAAAGCAAAGGCAAGAAATGAGAAAGTAAAAGAGCTGAACAGAACATTTCAAAGAGTAGCTTGAGAAGACAAAGTCAAGTGTTACAGTGAAATGTACAAAAATGTGAAGCTAGAAAACCAAAAAGGGAAGAGCTTGCTCAGCATTTCTCAAGCTGTAAGAACTGAAGAAAAATCCAAGCGTCAGCTTGCAATTTTATTTAAGGATTCTATGGGCAAAACATTGAATGATACAGGAATAGCAAAGAACATAGAAGGTACACAGTCACTGTTCCAAAAAGGAAAAGTCAACATTCAACCATTTCAAGAGGGAGAAAATGATTAGGAACCAATAGCACTGAAGGAAGAAGTCCAAACAAAATTAAAGGCAATGGGATACAAACGTAAATATTTCAACAAACTTAGGAAACACTGAAGTCAGTCACTCATCTAAGCCAAGAAATTTGGAAGATAGCTTAACTAGCCAACAAATTGGAAGAGCTCCATATTTGTGCCCAGTCCAAAGAGAGGTGACTCAATGGAATGCAGAAGTCATCAATCCATATTATCAATACTACATGCAAGTAAACTATTGCTGAAGATAATTTTAAAAATGGTTGCAACACACACTGACAGGGAACTGGCAGAAATTCAAGTCAGATTCAGACGGAAAATTGGAATGAGGAATATCATTATTGATAGCAGATGGAACTTGGCTGAAAGTAGAGAACACCAGAAAGATAGTTGCTTGTGCTTTTTTGACTATCAAAAGGCTTT
>NW_006408628.1:1097103-1099016 GCF_000296735.1 Chrysochloris asiatica
GTAGCAGTCAAGAAATTTAGCGACATATTGCATTAGGCAAATCTGCTGCAAGAGGCCACTATTAAGTGTTCAAAAGCAAGTTTTAAGTTTAAGGACTCAGGTGCATCTGACCCATCTATGGTATTTTCAATAGCCTCATATGCATGTGAGAGTTGGACATAGAACAAGGAAGACCATAGAAGAATTGATGCATCTGAACTATGGTGTTGGAGAAGAATATTAAAAGAACCTTTTTTGTGTTGGAAGAAGTACAGCTAGAATGCTGTATGTGATGGGAGAGGTTATCTCTCATACATCAAACATATCATTAGGAGGGACCAGTATATGGAGAGTTATATCATGTTTGGTGATGTAGTGTGTCAGTGAAAACCAGGAAACCACCCATGAGATGGACTGGCACAGTGGCAGCAGTAACAGGCTTAATTGTAACAATTGTGAAGTTTGTGCAGTACCAGGTGGTGTTTCATTCTGTTGTGTATAGGATTGTTATGAATTGGAACCGACTGGACTGCACCTAACAACAGCAGCAAGATTGGATTTGCCTTGAGATTTGTTCATTTTTTAGGAAGTTAGGAATTTTCAGAGTAGAAAACAAATGTATTGATTATCATTGTTATGTAAACTGAATTTTCTACTGCTGGTATTTTATGTCTACTGCATATTTTATGTTACTGGAGTTCCCAGGGGGTTCAAATTCAAATGGTTACTTTGCTTGGCAGCTGACTGAAAGGTTGGAGGTTCCACTGCACCAACAGGCTTCCCTAATGTCAATTGTAAGAGCAAATTAATGGTTTAAGAGGAGTCATTTTTGATTCATTGTTTGAACCAAACTTGCCTCCTGGTTTTATTTTATTGTATGGCATGCATTTTAAGTTTATAGCTGTGCTCTTTGATTGGTTAAACCCATAAGAAAGTGTTACACTATAGATTAGTAAGTAAGTACAAGCGAACCTGTGCTTACCTTGCTTATTGGATAATCTGCCTCTGTTAATACTCATCTAATTAACTGGTTAACCCCCTTATCTCTTAATGTGGCCTCTTCATTTTTACCAGCCATCTCCATTGCTGCACTAATGCCAAAGAATAATTCTCCCATCTAGTCATCATTTGTATTCCTGGTGTGGGTTGTAGGATAAGCACTGGACTGCAAACCACAAGTTCAACTGTTCAAACCCACCGGTCGCTCCTTAGAAACCCTATACAGGGTGGCTATGAGTTGGGATCAATCAAATGGCCCTTAAAAAAAACAGTCATCACTTATTGAAAATCTGACTCTTATGATGCCTGATTTTATCTCCCAAACCTTTTAACTAGGATCTTCATTCTATAAACACAAACACAAAGTTTTCTTCTGTTCCATCACCTGAAACATTACCCTCTCTTCATGTCCTGGTTAACTCTCTGTTTCCCAGTTTTGAGACAGATAACTTCTTTCATTGCTTTCTGAAGCTGACAGAAACCCCTAATGCTGGTTGTGGGAGCAACTTATTGATTTAACAGGAGTTGGGGTTTTTTGGTTGTTGTTGTTTTTGTGAAGTGAGAGATCATTTACATGGGAGAACATGGGTTTTACAGTCATCATTTCATTGCAATGATTACAATCTCCTCCTGCATCATCATTCAAATGTATTTGCTTCCGTTCCCGCTGTTGTTGGTGTTTTGTTTTTTGTTTTTTTGGGGGGGGGGGGGGGGTGGGTGGGGCAGGTGGCGGGGATGTATGCAAAAACACTCAGGAATATAAAATCATTTAAACAACCAAAGGACACATTCTGCAAGCCTATCTCCTGGCCACCAGCACACAGCCTTTCTCTTTCCATGGATCTAGAATCCTCAGAGGCTCTATCTCTCCATGTCATTATCTCTGCCTCCATCTCTGCTGTTGCTGCTTCTCTGGATAAGATCCCACATTCCAC
>NW_006408628.1:1100161-1101167 GCF_000296735.1 Chrysochloris asiatica
AGTTACAGGCTGAAGATAGGCTTACAAGTTTTCTGTAATCATGTTTCCTGGTGTTCTTTTCTACCTACCCAACTCAAGTTGGCAAGGGAAGCCAATATTCATAAGATAGTCAAGTATCTTAATATTATTTCTCCTCTTTTACCAATTCAGATTATGCCTCAATCCCTGTATCACAGAGTCCTGTTGTTCCAAGGTTGAGCATACATCACTATTTATCTCTGCCCCATTTAGTCCATACAAACCTGCCTCAGTGTGCCCCTATCTACCTTGTTCTTCCATCCCCCTCCCACTTCTTGTGTATTTCCCTCCCCAACATCCAAACTATGATGTGTGTATCCCTTACCCTGTGCTCTACTGTCCCTACGCACGTCCGCAACAGGAGTCATTTTGGAGTAATTGTTTGAACAAAGCTCACGGCTTGCTTTTATTTTATGGAAATGTCATGTGCTTTAAGTTGATAACTGTGCTGATGGTCACAAGCAGTGAATACACCAAGATTAAACTACACTTCAACATGTAAGTTGGCAGTGGCTAAAAACTGGATAGCAAATGCTGTAGGGTTGGGTGAGAGCAGATGCCAGCGAAACTGAGAAGTAGAATCTTTGATGTGAAAAAACTCAGAGGGCATTCTGGTTTCTAGTGTAGTTGAGGAAAAATACATGTGACCACAGAAGATAATTTAAAGGAGCAAAAATATGAAGATAAAAATGAGATAGAAAAGAATTGAAGCTGTTAAACTAGCATACTAATTCAAGTTCACTTCAGTGACTGGTGTGTCTTGAGAAAACGCAAAGGGAACGCACTTAGTCTTCATGACTCCAGCATTCCTGAGCAGTGCACTGCTCTGAGCTTAGAGAAGTCAGAGTGAAGCAAAGGGTGAGAGGGATCCTGGGGACCCTTGAACAAGTAAAAACCTGGTGTGGATTTGTGAAAGTGGGTGGAGAAGTTTTAGAAACTCTAGAATATCCATGTGAAACATATCCTAAGGTTAAAAAAAAAAAAAAAA
>NW_006408628.1:1101946-1106078 GCF_000296735.1 Chrysochloris asiatica
AAAGCTGGACAGTGAATAAGGAAGACCATAGAAGAATTGATGCTTTGAGTTATGGTGTTGGAGGAGAATATTGAAATTGCCATGGGATGCTAAAAGAACCAATATCTCTGTTTTGGAAGAAGTGCAGCCAGAGTGCTCCTTGGAAGCCAAGATGGCCAAACTTCGTTTCTCATACTTCAGACATATTGTCAGGAGGGACCAGTCACTGGAGAAGGATATCATGTTTAGTAGGGTGGAGGGACAGAGAAAAAGAGGCAAACCCCCAACGAGATGGATTGGCCAAGTGGCAGCATGGATGGACTGAAGCGTGGCAACAGTAGTGAGGTTGGCCCAGGATCGGGCAGTGTTTCGTTCTGCTGTGCATAGGATCACTATGAGTCGTACCGACTCAATGGCACCTAACAACAACAACAACAGTAAGAACATTTCTTAATTTTCATAATATGAATGTTTACAGCCTTTTTGTTTAGAGAAGCAGCAGCCAAGAAATCAAATGATGTACTGTATTGGGAACATCTTTAAAATGTCTAATAAAATGCCCCAGCCATGTTTAGATGCATGTGAAAACTGGGTAAGAAATGAAAAAGAACTGATGCATTCTAACTGAGGCGCTGGTAAAGGATATTCAACCCTAACTGAATATACCATGGACTGTTTAAAGAAAGAACAAATCAAAATTAGAAAAATATGAATATAATGAATATGTTCTTTGAAGGCAAGGATGGCAAAAGTTGGACTGTTTTACTTTGGACCCTCTTACTTAGGAGAAAAGAACAATTGGCAGGAAAGGACATCATTATGTTTGTTAAAGTAGAGGGCCGATGAAAATGAGGCAAACCCTTAATGAAATGGATTGACCCAATCAATAGCCAGATGGTCTCAAACATATCTACAATCATAAAGATGGCCCAAGACCAGGCAACGTTTAGTTCTGTTATACACAAGGTCACATGAGTTGAGGCCAACTTGATGTCAACTTGGCATTAACTAATGAACCAAAACATAGTTTGTATATTGATTTGCAGTGACTTGGAATAAGTAAGGAACACAGCTGTACACTTAAGTTGGAAGAGAAGATTGTACGGAGTGTAAATACTATAGAGCCAGCTGAGTGTTTGTAAGGTCTGTCTCCATTCTTTATCGTAGCCTAAGATATACTTTGGAAATATACTGCATTTAAAAAAATATGCCAGAATATTATTATTGACATTAAATTTTTACAATAAACTTAAAAGCGACCAATTAATTTTCTTACCAATTGCATGATTGTAACACTCCTAGCTGATATCAATAACCTTAGCAAGAACAGTGTACTGATAGATCAGCGTTTATATTTAAAAAAAAAAAAGGTATTCTTAGACTAGTGCCCACCCCAGCCCCCTTAATATTTTCTCTAGGTCTGATGAATTTTATCCAGCATCTAGATTTGCCAGTCCTTTAAGCTTGTTGTTATTGTTAAGTGCCGTCGAGTCGGTTCCGACCCATAGCGACCCTGTACAGGGTTTCCAAGGGTGTAAATCTTTACAGGAGTAGAAAGCCTCATCTTTCTCCCGCGGAGCGACTGGTAGTTTCGAACCGCTGACCTTAAGGTTCGCAGCCCGATTCGTAACCACTACGCTACCAGAGAGTCCTTCAAGCAGATACCATTAATTTGTATGCCTTTTAATTAGAATTCCATCTATTGAGGAACTTCAAACTTTATCTCTTCTATAGGATAGTTAGTATATAAAGTACATAAGGGATTCACAATTACCATTTAAAACTCATTATTGGCAATGCTTAGCAGCAATACATAAAATTATAAGCACACTTCTATGCTTCTTTTACTATCTTGCTTTGCGCAGTTGTTTCCACAAACAAATTCTCCAAATTTAACAAGGAAGATTTCATTGCTAATGAGATTTGGAAAACAGTTTGTAAAACTGATAGAAAAAATACTTTTAGGAAGAGGGAGTAATTAGTTCAAAATTATCCATGAAATCTTTACTGCTCCAACATAAGGCACACTTTCCATGTCTTTTTTTTTATATATATATAACATTTGTAAAATGGTGCTTGAAATGATAAAGAAATGCATACAAAAATAACTGGTGGCTATCAAGCAGAAAATGTCCCTTTAATCTACAGGGGAAAGTCTCCTCATCTCCTTAACTATTTTAGAGAAATCACATTTATTATTACTTAATTTTATGTTTTCTATCACAAGCATGTACTGGAAAATCAACTTCAAATGTCCCTTGGATGTGAGTGACACTTTACATTGACAGTAGATGGCACTGTTGCCATTTTCTAACAATGTGCTGAGTCAGAGAGGGAGGGAGGGTCTTGCAATGCACAGGTTCTATCATTTAGGCGAAAAGAAGTACAACCATCCAAGAATCAATCTGGAAACCCATTATAATTTGAGAAGGCATCAAAGTTTCATTCTTTCTCCACTTTCTGCTTTAAAAGAACAAATTTTCCTTCACAACTTTACTGCAAACTGTTATATTTGGATACCCTAAAATTCTTTTATGTGTAATAATTTTCTTTAAAATGATAACTGTGCGTTTACTGCCACAACAGAACAAAGTCTTACCTGAAATGTTGCCTAAAAAAAAAAAAATTTAATCTTCTTGGATAATAATAATAATGCAAATGTGTGCTGTTGAGTCAGTTTTGACTCATAGTTTTGACTCATAGTGACAGGCTGTAAATCTTTAAGGGTGAATTCCTTATCATTCCCCTCAAAGCTGCTGGAAGATTCAAACTAGCAATCTTGCAGCAAGCAGCCCAATGTGTACCCCACTACACAATCAGGGCTCCTTAATAATAATAACACTCTTGTTTCTTACATTTCTTTTATATTTTCAATAGCGTTAAATGTGTAACTTAGACTTACCTTGGTTTACATTGGGCAGCTTATCTGCATTTTCATTTTCTTAAAAATTGCTGAAATTACATCCTGCTAGCTCCTTTGTCAATCCCAAACCCATTTATGCTACATTTCTTGTCCTAATGCAAACAAAAACAGTAACAACAACAACAACAACAAAACTTAGTTTACTGCTTTTCCTTGCAATGGATGTACGGCTTCCAAAGTCCAGTTTAATACCATGTCAGCCATTAGTTCACTAATGGATTAGAAGCTTGAAAAGGTGGATGTTATTGACAAGCACAAATGGATTTCTAAGCATTTCACTAAAACTCCTGGCTAATGTTCCTTTCACAGGAGCAGTTAAGCATGTCAATCTCTTCTTGCAATTTTTGGCTTTGTTCCAATCAGAAAGATAGGGTTTGCCATTTTAGGATTTTCATTTTGCTTCAATCATAGAGATCTAATTTGCCTTCCTTGAATTTTCATGGTTGATTGGTGGTGTGAAATAATGCATTGATAAAAGAATAGTTTACATACAACTCCAGGGAGATTATCTGATTTTTGTTTTATTTGCCATTATGCTTTCTTCTAAACTCACAAAACTGGCAGCTGACTTTTAAACTTGGGCATCTGTATATGTAGTGATTTTCTTCAACACACAGGATGTCTTTCATCTTCTAGAAAGATATATTTTTTATTCTAATAATTTGGTTATAGAAAGTGCACTCTGGGACTCCCCTGTTCATTTCTATTATTAGAGCTATTAGAGAAACAAAACTAAATTTTTGAAATCAGATTTGACGATCCTATACTTAAGAAGAAATGGTATGCACAAATGCTGAAAGGTGTTTTCTAGGATTAGCCAAATAGACACTGTATTTTGTTTAAATGTCAGGCATCATTCAACTATACCACTCTATTGGTATTGCTGAATCAGGACAAAATTACTGCTATTCTTTATGTTTAGGATTTATGTTGTTGTTGTTCTTATGTACCATTGAGTCGGTACCAACCCATAGCAACCTTATGCACAGCAGAACAAAACACTGCCCGATTCTGGGCCAAACTCACTACTATTGCCACACTTGAGCCATTGGTGCTGCTGCTTGGCAAATCCAGTTCATTGGGAGTCTTCCTCTTTTTTTCTGACCCTCTACCTTAGGAAACATGAGATCCTTCTCAGGGACTGGTCCCTCCTGACAATATGTCTGAAGTATGAGAGACGAAGTTTGGTCATCTTGGCGTCCAAGGAGCACTCTGGCTGCACTTCTTCCA
>NW_006408628.1:1110225-1124265 GCF_000296735.1 Chrysochloris asiatica
GTTCTTATTGTTCTTTGTGATCTGAAACTCTATGAAGACTTATACAGGCTAGCCTGTTTCTCAGCAAATGTTTGTTTAAACCGCCACGATAGTCTCTCTACTAAGTGTCTCTCTTCTCTCATCTCTAGGGACCAAGACTATTCCTCAAAATTGAAATCTGTTACTCTTGGGCTATATACCATTTTTTAAAAAGATATCTGGAGATTTTTCTTGCTGAGTTTTATTGATTTTTTTTTTTTTTAATTTGTGACTTCATCAGGACAATACAAAGTGTTAGTTGAGAAAAACAGAAAAAAAAAATACACACACACACATATATACAAAATGGTAAGCCAAAAATTGCTATTAGGATTTCAGTTCATGCATGCATGGATTTATTCAAAACAAAACATGTTTTAACATGTCTCTGTGATGAGTGGATGGCTGCCGATATGTCCTCTGTGTAATGCAATAGTCTTTGCCTCATTAGGGCACCTTCAGAAAAAGGGCCAATCTGCATTTTCTCTGGGGATGCCCACGTCAGTTGGCATAACAGTCCACAATAACAATGTTTTATATTCTACTTTAATTGCTCTGGTAGCGTAGTGGTTACGAATCGGACTGCGAACCATAAAGTCAGCAGTTCAAAACTACCAGCTGTTCTGCAGGAGAAAGATGAGGCTTTCTGCTCCCGTAAAGATTTACAGCCTTGGAAACCCTGTACAGGGTTGCTATGAGTCGGAACCGACTCCACGGCACATAACATCAACAACAACAACAATAGGATCTTAAAAGTTAATGAGCAGCCATCTAAGGTGCAGCTATTGATTTCTCCACGTGTGGGAAGAACGTAGAGCAATGAGAATTAAAGATGCTTGGAAGCACTTAGGCCAATGGATTAATGGAACACATGAAATCCTGTCTGTGTCTCTGAGACCAGAAGAGCTAGACGGTGCCCAGCTACCACTACCAACTTCTCTGAGAGGGATCAGATTAGAAGGTTCCAGATAGAGCAACAGAATATGTGGAACAAAACGCAAAATTATTTTTTTAAAAAGGACCAGGCTTACTGGAAAGAAAGAGATTAGGGGAACCCATGACTATGGCTGTAGACCACCCTTCAGGTTAGGAAAGGAACTCACCCTCATGACCCAGTTTTCAGCCAAGCAGTAGATAGGTATAGAGGGTGGACAGCAACACTAGCAAGGGCTGTTCACCATGCAATGGTCAATCATTCAAAATCAAAAGGAGAAAAATAAAACATCGACCTAAGGACAAAACTGAGAAGGGATGGGAAAGTGGGTGGAATGGAAATAAGAAGTCCATGGAGGAAGTGGGATAGCTGTTCCATGGAGGGAATTGCAATCATTGAAATGAAGCAAAGTTTATGATTTGTTGAATGTACAACTGATGACCTTGTTTGTAAATCTTCACTAAATTCAAAACAAAAAGGTTTTTTTTTATAAAAAAAGTTCCCATCAAAGCAATGCCAATAAAATTCAAGGAGAGAAATCAGCTCAGAATGTTCTGGTGACTATTTTTTTTGGTTGGACTCATATTGATAGATTTTCTTCCAAAGGACACGGGAAGATTACAGGGTTTTATTATGAAGAAGCTTTAAATAAACTAAAAACTGTATTGGTAAGAAACAGGTCAGAAAAGTTGCACCCAGAAAGTATTTTCTACCAAAACAATACATCTGCTCATTCATTTAGGGTAGCAAGGGCCATCCTTAGAGAATTTCATTGGGAAACCTGACTCCACCCACTGTATATCCCTGATCTTTCTCTTTTAGATTTCTTTTTGTTTCTCAAATTCAAACATTTAAAAGGAACATGGTTTTGAGTTCCTCAAGGGTGTCAAAATTGCCGTCCTCATGTGATACAAATCAAACAGCACAGAATTCTTCAGGGAAGAGTTAGAGAGATGGAAGCAATGTTTTCAAAAATACATAGACCTACGTAGAGGATGGGTTGAGAAACAATGGCTTCAAATTTGATATTTTTGTTTATTAAAAGTTCCTATGATTTTTGTATCAATATTGTTGACTTACCCTTGTGTGTGTGTTTGTGTAGTTTATGATCTACATAAGATCTAAACCTAGATGGGCAATGATGTAAGCTTAAAAATGTGATCTACTTACTTTTTAGGACCTCTGGTAGTGTAGTGGGTTACACATTAGACTGCTAATAGCAAGATCACCAGTTCGAATTTCCCAGTGGCTCCAATGGAGAAAGAGGATGCTTTCTGCTCCCTTAAAGATTCATAGCCTCAGAAAATCTATGCAGAGTCATTATGAGTCAAAACCTATAAGTCCTAGTGTGACACTATAGTATACGCACTGAACCACAAGGTTGAGTTGAACCACAATATTGGCAGCTCAAACACACCAGCTGCACCTCAGAAACCCTATACAAGGCTGCTATGAGTTGAAATTGACTCAACAACACTTAACAACAATCCTCTCTTCTGAGCTTGATTTTAAGTTATGGGAATTACATAAGACTAGAGGTAGTGAGTCTTGCTTAGTTCTCCATACACAGAGTGGATAGGCACGGGCAACTTAGACATTGGCTACCTAAAATGGGGGCGCTATAAAGGCGTGAAGGAGTCTGGGTGTGGCAATGTGGGCTAATGCATCAGACTGCAAAGTCATTTAAACTGCAAGGTCAGTGGTTCAAGCATACCATCTGCTCTGTGGAAACCCTCTACAAGGTCACTATGGGTTAGAATCAACTCAATGGCACTTAAAGACAACAACATAAAGGCATGAAGTGACTGACTTACAAGTTTTCAAGAGGGAGTTTAGTTTCAGAGTATGTGTGGGAAGGTAGAGACCCCACTGAATAGTTTTCATCTTATCTACACTGGTCTGATGAATGGAGATGGGTATAAGATTCTTATGATTCAACAGTGAGTAATTGTTATCATGACTAATTGTGATTGTCACAACTATAAAGTTAAAGGCTTTTCAACATAAAGGGGGCGTAGTTAATCTAACATTTCAGGAGCAGAGGAACCTAGGACCAAAAAGGGAGAAGAGCATGAGTAGAATCTGGGACCCTATCCAGAAAAGCAATGACACCAGAGATAGAGACAGAGATGATTATATGGAGAAATCGAGCAGCTGGGGACTCTAGACTCAAGGAAAGAGAAAGGCTATGTGCTGGTTGCCAAGGAGGCAGGCTTGCAGAATATGCCCTTGTGTTATATTATATAATGATTATATATTCCTGAGTGTTTTTGTGTACATCAAAAAAACAAAAACAACAACAACCAAAAAACAACCAAAAAACAGAGGGAATAGAAGCAAATACTGTTGAATGATGATGCATGAAGGGGATTATAATCATTCGCTGAAACAAAAAGACAAAATGTTCTACAAAAAGGAAATACAATAGACTGAGTGCAAAACCGATGTTCTGCCATGTAAACTATCACTCAATTAAAAATAAAAGCTTAAAGAAAATCCTAGTCAACAGAATTAAAGAATATATTTAAAAATAATACATCATGACCAATAGGAACTCATACCAGTGATGCATGGATGATTCAATATTAGAAAAACAATCAACATAATCCAGTAAATAAATAAAAAGAAATGCAAGAATCATATGATCGTGTCGATTGAGGCAGAAAAGGCATTTGACAAAATTGTACATCAATCCCTTATAAAAACACTCATCAAAGTAGGAATTAAAGGAAAATAACTCAGCATAATTAAGAGCATGTATATAAATCCAACAGCCAATATTACACTCAATAAAGAGAAACTGAAATCTTTCTCTTTGTAAACAGGAACCAGATAAGGATGCCCTTTATCATGACTCCTAGTCAATATTGTGTTGGAAGTCTTAGCCAGAGATATATGGCTAGAAAGGAAAACTAAAGCCATCCAGGTGTAGGGGTTCAAAACCCATCATCCCACACTACAGATTGCTTTGAGTTGGAATCAACTCAATGGCACTTAACAACACATTGGCAAAGAGGAAGTAAAATTTCTTTATTTGCAGTTCATATGGTATTTTAGCAGAAAATTCTAAAGATTCAGCAAGAAAATTAATAGAACTCGTTGAAAGAGTCTCTAAAGTAGCAGGTTACAAGATCAATCTACAAAAATCAGCCGGATTCCTCTAATGAAGGCACCTCTAAAAACGAAATTAGGAAACAATACCTGTTTCAATGTTGTTGTTAGGTACCATTGAATCAGTTCTGACTCATAGCGAGTTTATGCCAACCAGAACAAAAAACTGCCTGGTCTTGTGACAACCTCACTATCATTGCTAAGCTTGAGCACATTGCTGATGCCACTGTACCAATCCATCACGTTGGGGACTTTTTCTCTGACCCTCTACTTTACCAAACATGATATCCTTCTAAAGGAACTAGACCTTCTTGATAATGTGTCCAATGTAAACAGCAAAGATAATCTTGAAACAAATTCCCATCAGGAAAAGACAATTGGTTAAGTATATGCATCAGATATATGCATCAGTAGTTGTAACAAGACAAAATGTTCTACAAAAAGGAGATAGTTCCATCTTGCTTCTTGGAATGCTGACACTCTATTTGACCCTGAAACAAACTGAATGGAAAACAAGCAGTTAAAAAAAAAAAAAAAAATTAGTATTGCAGCTGCTGGTGACACCCTTACCTGTTCAACTTGTCCAAACTGCTTCTGGCTGAGCCTTTTTCTCTGGACTTGGCCTGTTACTTTTTTTTTTTTCCTTGTGTACAAAGAGTTGTGCTCATTAATTTAGAATTTCTCCTAACTCTTAGTATTTATATTTCATATAGCCTAGAAAGGTTGGCAGTTCAAACCCACCAGTGACTCCTCAGAAACCCCATACAAGATCATTATGAATCAGAACCAACTCGACAGCACTTCACAACAACAGGCTAGGCTGAGTTAGACACACTGCATTAGAACATCATGGCATTAGTTTTGTAGTGTCAGTCTCCAAAGAAAGCAATTTTCATGATCTTTATGAGCAATGATATCCCTTATTCCACATTCTCTTCAGAATTCTGGCTAGACACTCCAATGTATGCTTGGAGCCATCTTTGAATTATGTTTAGCAAAATTTACTTACCTGTGATACTAATGATATTGTTTGATGGTTTCCGCATTTCGTTGGGCTACTGCTCTTTAGAATGGGCACAAATATGGATCTCTTCCAGTCAGTTGGCCAGGTAGTTGTCTTTCAAATTTCTTGGACTAGAAGAGAGAGTGCTTCCATTGCTGCATCAATTTGCTGAAAGATTTGAATTTGTATTCCATGTATTCCAGGTGCCTTGTTTATTGCTAATGTCTTCAATGCCCCTTGGATTTCTTCCTTCAATATCATTGACTCTTGATCTTATGCTACTTCTTGATATGGTTTAACATCAACCATTTCTCTTAGGTGTAGTGACTCTCTGTATTCCTTCCAGCTTCTTTTGATGCTTTCTGCATCATTCAATATTTTGTTCACAGAATTCTTCAATACTGCAAGTCTTGGCTTGAATTTTTTCGGCACTTCCCTCAGCTTAAGAATTACTAAGCATGTTCTTCCCTTTTGGTTTTCTAACTCCATGTCTTTGCACATTTGACTTTGTATTTTCAAGCTGTCCTTTGCAAATTTCTATTCAGCTCTTTTACCTTCTCATTTCTTCCATTTACTTTAGCATCTCTATGTTGGAGAGCAAATTTCAGAGTCTTTTCTGACATCCATTTGGCCTTGTCCTTCTTGATGTCATCCTGCAACATTCCTGGTCTTTGGTCTTCAGTGTCTATTTTTCAGATGATTTCTAAATTCAGGTGAGATATGTTCCAGGTCATATTTTGGCTCTTGTGCACTGTTTTAATTTTCTGAAGCTTTAGCCTGGACTCTCCTATGAGTAATTGCCGATCTGTTCCACAGTCTGCCCTGATCTTGTTTCGGCTGATGATATATAGTTTTTTCCACTGTCTCTTTTTACAGATGTAGTCAATTTGATTTCTGTATATTCCGTCTGGTGAGGTCCATGTGTACAATTATCTTTTTATGTTTTTAAAAGATGTATTTGCAGTGAACAAGTCATTGGTGTAAAATTCTAGCATGAGATATCCAGCATCATTTCCATTACCATGCCATATGTTCCAACTAGTGATCCTTCCTCTTTGTTTCCAACCTTTGCATTCCAATCACCAGGTATTATCAATGCTTCTTGATTGCCTGTTTGATCAATCTGAGACTGAACAAGTTAGTAGAATTCTTCAATTTCATTATCAGTGGCTTTAATGGTTGGTGTGTAAATAATAGTGGTATTAACTGTTCTTCTTTGTAAGGCATATGAATATTATCCTATCCCAGACAGTGTTGTACTTTAAGACAGATCTTCTTGAAATGTTCTTTTGATGATGAATGCAATGCTATTCCTCTTCAATTTGTCATTCCTGGTATAATAAACCATGTGATTGTCAAATTCAAAATGGCTAATACCAGTATATTTCAGTTCACTGGTGGTGGTGGTTATGGTGGTGTGCCTTTAGAATTGGTACCGACTCATAGCAACCCTGTATAGGGCTTCCGAGGCTATAAATCTTTATGAGAGCGGAAAGCCTCATCTTTCTCCCATGGAACAGCTGGTAATTTTGAACTGCTGACCTTGAGGTTAGTAGCCCTACTCATAACTATTATGCTACCAGAGCTCCTTAATGCCTAGGATATTTATGTTTATGGCTTTCATTTTAATTTTGACAATATCCAATTTCCCTAGATACTTTGTATGTTCCATTTTCCAATTTATTAATGGATGTTTACAACTCTTTCTGTTCATTTTGAGTTGTTCCCATCATCAAATGAAGGTCCTGACGGCTTTACTCCATTTGTGTCATCACTGTCAACTCTACTTTGGGGACTCAGCTCCTCCCCAGTCGCATTTTCAGTGTCTTAAAACCTGAAGGGCTAATCTTGTGGCACTATTTCTGATAGTATTCTGGTGCTCTTCATCATGTTTCAGTATTCACTAGTCTAGTGCTGATACTGTTCATTGCTATTCATAAAGATTTCAGTGACTAAATATTCAGAATTAGTTCATTTTTCCTTCTTCTAAGTCTATCTTCATCTGGAAGCTCAGCTGAAACCTGTACATAAATATGCATATCCATGTTCATTGCAGCATTGTTCACAATAGCAAAAACATGGAGACAGCTAAATGCTTATCAATGGAAGAAAGCATAAACAAATTTTGGCACATATACACAATGGAACACTATGCAAAGCTGAAGAATAATGATAAATCAGCAAAATCCCTCATAACATGGGTAAACCTGGAGAACATTATGCTGAGTGAAATTAGTCAATTGAAAATAGCAAATATTATATGAGACCACTATTATAAAACCTCAAGAAAAGATTTTCATACTAAAATAAACATTATTTGATAATAATCAGGAATGGGAGGGAAAGGAGAGAAATTCAGCAACTTGGGTGACTTAAAGGGCAGTATACCAGAAGGTGTAGGGGAATATACAAGAAGAGGGAGTTTGGCAGAAGAATGGTGAAGACACAGGTAAGTATGCAAAATGGAGGTAAATCGTAGAACAACAATATGGGTACAACAGGTTGAATGGGTTTGGGAGGAAGAGTTGGATATATACACATTTATATCTCCCACAAATATATGAGTTTGAAAGAGGATATTGGTAGATGGGTATTTACCTTTCCTGCAAACACAACTATGAATGTGGTGGAGCATGTTGTTGTTGTTGTTAAGTGCCATCGAGTTGATTCTGACCCATAGTGACCCTGTATAGGGTTTCCAAGGAACAGCTGGTGAACTTGAATCACCAACCTTGCAGTTCAAATGACTGCAGTCTTATGCATTAGCACACAGCACCACAATAGGACTCCTGGTGTGCAAAATGATGAAAACTTCGTAGATATTTCCAAACATCTTAAGACATGAATTGCATGGTCTGGGGGCTCAGGACCATAGTCTGTGGGGACACCATGGTTAATTAGTATTACATAGTTGCAAAGATAATGATCTACATCCTACTTTGGTGAGTAGCAAAGGGGTTCTTAAAATGTCGTGAACAGCTGTCTAAGGTGGAGCTTTAATTCTCTCCATGTGCAGAAGAAAGAAGACTGATGAGAATTGAAGAGATTGAAGTCCATTTGTTCAACAGACTAATGGATGTTCAACAGTCCTATGGGTCAAAATCAACTAGATGGCACTTAACAACAATAACAATGGAACATGTGAACATCAGTCTCCACGACTCTGATACCAGAAGAACAAGATGGTGGCCAGCTACTCCTACCACGACTGCTCTGAGAGGGATCATATCAGAAGGTCCCATGTACAGAGGCAGAATATGTGAAACAAAACTCAAAATTGTTGTTTTATTTTTTTATAAAAAGACCAGATTTACTGGACACAAAGAGATTGGAGGAAGTTGAGACTATGGCCCATGACCACCCTTCAGGTCTAGAAAGGAACTTACCCTCGTGGCCCACCTTTCAGCCAAACAGTAGGTAGGTAAATAGGAGAGATAACAATACTAGTAAGCTATGCTCACTATGAATGATGGAATGGTCTGTCATTCTCAATCACAAGGACAATTTTACCCTAGGGCAAAGTTGAGAAAGGATGGGAAGGTGGGTGGAATGGAAATAGGAAACTCAGGGAGGAAGCCCTATGACTTGTTGCATGGAGGGGATTACAATCACTTAGATGAAACAAAGTGTATGATTTGTTGAATGTTAAACTGATGATCTTGTTTGTAAACCTTCACTCAAACCACAATTAAAAGTTAAACATTTTTGCTCTAAGCTTTCTGTTTTTCCACTGATAATGCTAGTTTCCAGAATTAAAAGTACGTGGGAATATAAGGTGGGGAAAAAACACCTCAGCCAATGCTTCACTAGTTCTTCAGTCTTAACACAATGGAGCTATCTCTATAAGGAAAAGGCACTGAGCACTTTATTGTTGTTGTTGTTGTTGTTAAGTGCCGTCGAGTCGGTTTCGACCCATAGCGACCCTGAATAGGGTTTCCGAGGCTGTAACACTTTATTAATCATCATTATAATCCTGCAAATTTAAAAAGATGACTCATTTTGGCTGTATACTCTTTGATAATCTTTTCATATGATTAGATTTTAGCATTATGTTTTTATCTAGGGACTATAGCGTTTAGGTTTTCTCTGCCATGATTAATTAAAATTGGTTTGTTATTGTTGAGGTTTCAGAACAGTTTTAGTGTCACAACTTGCTGTGCTGTGATTAATACATTATGATCTAGAAAACATTTGCTACTGCTCTCTGTTTTAGTATTGCTGTAGGGTGGTGTCCTGTATTCATAAAGATATAATAAATTTCATATGATTCTCATGAAAAAAAGAAAATAATGTAGGAAGTGCTTATAATGATAGCTGCTTAACATTATATATTGAGTTCATTCATGACAGTAATTGATTTCTGTTGAGATTAGTCATCCAAAAGAACTGAATCCTTTGTTCATACCTGTACAGGTCTAATTATTGAAAGAATTGTCCAGGTTAACTTTTGGCTCCACGCATTTGAAATGTTTTCTTCTTCCATTCCACACACATTCTTTAGTTCTGGGTGCCATAGAACACCAAATCAAAAAACACACTGCTGTAGAGTCATTTCGGACTCACAGCAATCCTATCCTCCCTGCTGTGGAGTTGAATTGGACTCATGGTGGTCCTGTAGAGCAGGGGAGAAGCGCTCACTAGAGTTTCCAGGACTGTATATTTTTATGGACGCCAACTGTCTCATCTTTGTAGTCGCTTGCGGGTTTAAACCACTGATCTTTTGCTTAGCAGCCAAGCACTTAGTACACAGTCATATAGAACTACTACCTTTGGCTTTTAGCATTGGTGTTAGGGAATACTAATTAGTGCTCAATAAGAGGTAAGTAATATGGTTTATCGGGGAGCTCTGGTAGCATAGTGGTTACGAATCGGGCTGATAACCTCAAGGTCAGCAGTTCAAAACTACCAGCTGTTCTGTGGGAGAAAAAGGAAGCTTTCTGCTCCCGTAAAGATTTGCAGCCTCGGAAACCCTGCACAGGGTCACTATGAGTCAGAACCGACTCCACGGTACTTAACAACAACAACAACAACAACAAATATGGTTTATTATTCCACAAATGACAAATTGAAGAGGAATTGCCTCACGTTTATCATCAAATAGAACATTTCTAGATGTATCTTGAAGTATGATGTTATCTGTGATTGGATTATAGGAAGCCCTTGGAGGAGTATGACAACACAAAGAAGACCTGTTAATACCACTATTATTTAAATTTATGCACCAACTACTAAAGCCAGTGATGATGAAATTGAAGGATTCTATGAATTTCTTCAGTCTTAAAGTGATCAAACATGTAATCCTGATATATTGCTAATTACTGGTGATTGGAATGCAAAGGTTGGAAGCATAGAGCAAGGATCAGTGCTTGGAAAACATGGCCTCTGACACAGAAACAATATTGGAGATCACATGATAGACTTTTGTGAAACTGATGACTTATTCATTGAAAAATAACATTTATAAACAACTTAAAGACGATTATACACATGGATCTTTCTATACACATGGAATATACAGAAATCAAATTGACTGCATCTGTGGGAAGGGACCATGGAAAAGCTCCATATCACCAGTCAAAACAAGGCCACTGACCGACTATGGTGTCATGAAGAATCTGTAAATAGATCAAGAGGCAGTTGTTCGAACAGAACTAGAGGATGCTGAATGGTTTCAAATCAAGAAAGGTGTGCTACAGGGTTGTACTCTTTCACTATATTTTTTCGATCTGTATGCTGAACAAATAATCTGAGAAACTGGGTTATATGAAGAAGAATGTGGCATCAAGATTGGAAGAAGACTCATTATCAACCTGTGATATCCTGTGAAGAGGATTTAAAACAGTATGGGTTATACTTCAATGTAAAAAAACCAAAAAACATAATGCTCCCCACTGAACCCATAAATAATATCAAGATAAATACAGAACAGATTGAAGTTGACAAAGACTGAATTTTGCTCAGATCAATCATCAACACTCATGGAAGCGGCAGTCAAGAAGTCAAATGTATTTTATTACACAGATGTGCTGTATAAGACCTCTTGAAAGTGTTCAAGATCAAAGATGTCAGTTTAAGGACTAAGGTGCACCTGAACCAAGACATGGTGTTTTTGGTAGCTTCATGTTGTTGTTAAGTGTCGTTGAGTCAGTTCCAACTCATAGTGACCCTGAATAGGGTTTCTGGGAGTGGCTGGTGAGTTTGAACCACCGACAGCACAGTTCAAACTGACCTTGCAGTTGAGTGCTTATGCTACAGTGCTACACCAGGACTCCAGTAGCCTCATATGTATGTGAAAATCAGACAATTAATAAACAAGACTGTAAAAGAGTTGATAAAATTTAGTTATGACATTGTAGAAGAATATTAAAAGTACCATGAACCACCAGGAGAATAAATACAACTGTGTTTTAGAAAAAGTACAATCAGAATGCTCCGTAGAAGCCAGGACGACTAGACTTCATCTCTTATACTTAGGACATATTATTAGGAGGGACCAGTCCCTAGTAAAGGAGATCATATTAGGTAAAGTCATCGAAAAGAAGGAAGACTCCCAGTGAGATGGATTGGCTGAACTTTAACATATGATTGTAAGGATGGCGCAGGAGAGGGCAGTGTTTCATTCTGTTGTGCATGGGGTCTCTATGGGTTGGAGTTAACTTAATGGCACTTAACACCACCATGAATAACAATGGGACACAGTGGGCACATATGCCAGGATGGCTGGCAGTGGTGGTGTGTCAAGGAGTCAGTTCCCACTCACAACGACCTTGCATAGGGTTTCTGAGGCTGACACTCTCAGAAAGCCTCATCTTTCTCCAGCAGAATGGCTGGTAGTTTCAGACTACTGATCTTGAGGTTAGCAACCCAATTGATAGCCACTATGCTACCAGAGCTCCTTGGATGGCTGTTGTTGTTAAGTGCCGTTGAGTCGATTCCAACCCGTAGCGACCCTGTATAGGGTTTCCAAGGAGCAGCTGGTGAGCTTGAATCACTTACCTTGCAGTTCAAATAACTTTGCAGTCTGACGCATTACTCCACAGCACCACACCAGGACTTCCCTTGGATAGCTAGTGATTACTTAATTATACAAGGACATGAGTGTGAACCACAGAAACATAGTCCTCTCTTGCCAAACTAAATATACTTCCAACTCCCCTTTAGCAAGATGCTTTAAATGCATACCGACACTTCAGTTATTACCTTATAAGAGATGGCAATGTAATTGAGGAGACATTAGAGTAGAAATAAATAATTTTTGTGATGCTAAGTAAAGCACATTTTGCAAAAAAACTACCACAATGTAAAAGCATTCCTTAGTCTTTCCCATGCCTTGGAAGTAACATGCAAACAAAGGGTCAGAGGATGTAAATTTCATTAGTTTCAAGCAAATACATTTTAAGAATAGTTGCTGCTGCAGGGTAAATTGCCAGAGCTAGGTGGGGGAAAGAGCAGATGGAGGCAGATTTGTATAAAGTCACAGAAAACAAGCAGACATATATTGTAAAAAGAGAATAAAGCTGTTTGAAGAAAACTAAATTCGAATCCCAGCACCATTACTTGGGAGCCTGATAACCTTAACAAAGGTTTTTAACTTCTCTGCACTCTGTTTCTTCTTCTGTAAAACTGGAGATAACCCTGTACTGCATGTTGTTATGTGCCGTGGAGTCAGTTCTGACTCATAGTGACCCTGTACAGGGTTTCCGAGGCTGTAAATCTTTACAGGAGCAGAAAGCCTCATCTTTCTCCCGAGGAACAGCTGGCAGTTTCGAACTGCTGACCTTGTGGTTCGCAGCCCGATTCGTAACCACTACGCTACCAGAGCTCCTTGGAGTTACTATTATTATTATATTCTTATTGTATACTATTGCTATACTCTTATGTTATTTTACTGTAACATTCAGATTTGAAAAGAAATTCTTTGACACTTGGAAAAGCAACTTTTTCAGAAACAGTTTGTGTAACCTGATATTCAAGTAGAATAAACTATATTTAGTAACCTGCTTTCATAGTAAAGACTTTCACAACTAATGGAGTCTTTTCCTTTGTTTCTTCTTGTAAAAAGTTCTTATGTCGGAGAATGACTTCTCCTATAACCTAAAATCTTTGTGTTCTCACTCAATCAAAGCATTCCCTCAAGGAGATTTTTCTGTTCGTTTTTTTTTTTTTTTTTTTTACAACCTGCTTGGTATTTATGGGAATAAGTGGATGGAGATCTTTTTAGCCTTAGCTGTTCTGTGAGATTTATATAATTTAGGATTTTATTGTGGCGTTCCTGGCTGCTGGGGGAGGACATGGAATTGTAAAGGCATACTCAGCCCCCAAACAGTCAGGAGCTGAAGCTTTTATAGCCTAATTGCCGTACACCTTAAAAAGCCTAAAGCCCCAATTCCAATGGCATTGCCTGATTATTATTTGATGTAGGGAAGGGCTGGATAGGCAGAGAAAGTGAGCAGCTAATCCGATAAGCAATAAAGCTTATATAACCTTCCATGGGACCCGACTCGATGGCACTTAACAACAACAACAACAACCTTCCATGGAAATTTATTTCTTTTAGAAAGACTCAAGATTTTGCACGAACTGCTTCCAGGAGACTCGTGGGGGCCACAGAATCAGTTTTTGTAAGCTAGATCCTGTAGTTCTATCTTAAATCCAAGTACAAGAAGTAGATATGGGTCTGGTTGTGCTATGGTAGCATAGTGGTTACAAGTCGGCCTGCTAACCTCAAGGTCAGTAGTTCAAAACTAACAGCTATTGTGCAGAAGCAAGATAAGACTTTCTGCTCCAGTCAAGATTTGCAGCCTCAGAAACCCTATACTGTGAGTTGGAACTGATTCCCCAGCACATAACCACCACCTCTTGTAACAAGAAGTAGATATTTATATAACGAAACATTCCCATAAATTGTGTAAGATCTAACTAGATGTCTAAATAGTTAATGATTGTTGTTGTTGTTGTTGTTGTTGTCAGGTGC
>NW_006408628.1:1125780-1130196 GCF_000296735.1 Chrysochloris asiatica
GAAAGTCGAGGCTTGAATTTTTTCTTCAGTTCCCCCAGCTTGAGAAATACTGACCGTGTTCTTCCCTTTTGGTTTTCTAACTCTAAATCTTTGCATAAAACAGTTAATGATATGATTGGAAATCCAGTTGAGAATGACATACCAGAAAATTACTTGAAATTAGAGTGTTTCAGTTTCCTGTTCTGTAACATATAATAAAAATATTTACAACTAATTTCAATAGAAAATGATTATTGGTATGGACTGTAGAAATTATGAAGTATGAACATACTCTACTAAGCCTAACCACTTAATTTTACTTGCCAAATTATACACATTTTCTAAGTATTTTGAAGATATATTCAAATTAAAATGTCTTCATTAAATGTGACTGAGAAAGTTATTCTTTTGGCTTAGGGATTCCTAGAGACTGGAGAATTAAAAAAAATAATCAATTAGTTAATTAATTTACTCTCCATGTACTTATTGAAACCTACTGGTGTGGTGCTGAGGATTAATGAGCTAGACTGCAAAGCTGGTTTGAATCTCAAGGTCGACAGTTCAAGCTCACCAGCTGCTCCTCGGAAAACCCATACAGGGTCGGAACCGACTCAACAGCACATAACAACAACACTAACAGCATGCACTAGGCACTATTGTGGGCACTGAAACTACAGAGCTGTATAAGATGAAATCCCCCTTTAGAGTGAAAATGGCAATAGGTCAACAAGAAAATAAATATATATATATATATATATTGCAAATAGAAATAGAAGTATAAGAAACCATGTAAGAGGTTTGTCTGAGATAGTAGGTTTCCAGGAGGAGGGCATTACAGCACAAAGATCTTTGACAGTTTATACTGTTTTTTCAAAGGCACAGCAAGAAATACATTGTCTGGTTCATGTTCTTTCAAAATAGCAATTAAATTATAACTTTGCACTGATAATTTTGGCTTGAACTATTAATTAGTTTAATGTGAATTTTAAATATGTAGTTATTTGTAGTTTACAATTCACCCTATACTCATGAGTTTTATAACAGGCTCCTTGTTGTTGATAGGTACCAATGTGCTAGTTCTGACTCTTAGTGATTCTATGCACCACAGAACAAATGGCTGCTCATTCCTGTACCCTCCTCACAATTATTGCAGTGCTTGAGCTCACTGATGCTCCTACTCTGTCAATCCATCTTGTTCAACTTTAGTAAGATGTCCTTCTCCAGGGACGGGTCTCTTCTGATAATACGTCCTGATAACATTTATAATAGATGAGTATACTTAAAAACATTGTATACGCTAATGGGAACACAAGGACTTTCTAGTTTAAGAATAGCCTTTTTGTAAATAGAAAAATTCTAAAACTTTTTAAAGAAATTGTAAAGAGGACTTATTATAGAAAAGGAACCCTTCACATGGAGAAAATCACCAGGTAATACAAGTGTACACACTGGTGCATCCCAGAGAAAGAGTCTAGGGCTTAGATAGACATAAGGCTAAAGCAGTTAATTAACAACAAAATCATAGATTGACTAGTTAGCAGCTGTGGTGGCATTGGAGAGAGTCAAAATAGGGAATTGGATACAATTGGAGGTAAAACACAAGAGTTAATTACAGGAGCTATTGTGTGCATGGCACTGTGGGTTAATATGCTGGACTGCTAAATTGGTTTGAACCACAAGGTCAGCAGTTCAAGTTCACCAGCCGCTCCTGGAAACCCCGTGCAGGGTCGCTATGGGTCAGAACAGATTCGAAGGCACTTAATACCAACAACATTGCAAGCACAGCGATTTATAATCACACTCACAAAATGCTTACAATGAATACCTAACAGAATAGATATTACAAACATCTAGTTTCATGTAAAAAATTTGGGGGGATGCCTGGTACTATAATTTACCACCAAAATCCCCACCTATGAAACTACTTATTCAAGTGAGACTTCTGTAGCTGCCTTCAGGGTTCAGATAACAGTTTCGCCTCCAAGGTCTTTTTCCACCAGACATTGTTTCTCCCTCCCTTTCATGAAAGGAATATTTTTAATACCATTACACACAAATGTATTTGTGTTAAGACTTCTTCTTTAAATGGCCTTCCTTCCACATTCTGACATGACCGCTGAGAACATAATCACCCCATCTAGTCATGGTTGCTAAGGAGCCCTGGTAGTGTTGTGGATTACAATCAGCAATTAGAATCTACCAGTTGCTCCGGAAGAGAAAAATGAGGCTTTCTGATTCCATTAAGATTTACAGCCTTGGAAACCCTATTCAGGCCAGAAGCACCGAATGTCATAAAAGAGATCTCACTTGCTGCAGAGACACAACTAAATGAAGAGATATGATTGGAGGCAGCTAAACTATTTCCTTGAATATATCTTGCAAAAAAATCAATTACCTCTTTACATGGTACACTCTTCATACTTGTTAAACTAACCTGAAGTAAAGAAACATGAAGACAAGTGGGCAAAACTATTTTTGGGGGTGGGGATGCTGGTGGGGCATAAGTAAATGCATAATAGCATTTACGCCCAGTTCTTAAATCCTTTCTCAAAGGCTCATTGTTGATATTTGCCAAGAGTTTTGAAAATGGTGAGAAAATCAGAAACCAGTAAGAAAGGCATGGACTCAATTTAGCCAGACCTGTATTAATATGGGCTAATGTCTTTGAAAAATTGTTGTTTTTGTTAAGTGCTGTAAGGTCTGTTCTGACTCACAACAACCCTGTATAGGGTTTCTGAGGAGCCAAGAAGCAGTTGGTGGACTTGAACTGCCAACCTTGTAGTTCGAAGTCCAGTGTTGATGCTGCAGCCCCACACATCAGAGTCTGGCACTATCAGAAGGTGTAATTATTTCATTCCCTCGTCTTCATTCTGGTTGTGGTAGAGTTGTCAAGTAAATGTGAAGGATGAGGGAACAACCTGCTTTGCAGGTGTATCAGCTAAGGCATCTCACTACATCCTCCGTTGTGGGGGTGTTTTTAGACTGATGGGCCTGAATTTTGACCACCACAATCTCAAAAGGGAACAAGAGAGCTTCTAGGAGGTCAGCGACCAAAGGACCATTTTAAATTTGGACTCCTGAAAATGTCAGTAAACTCCTCTGTTTCCATACATTTAAAATTTATGCGCAACTAAAAATCCATTCCTAGAGTCTACATAAATGGCTAGTGCTTTTCCTGCGGCCAAGTTGCAAGTCCTTGTGAGTGCCATTAATGCAGCCTGCTGAGCAGAAGTCTCTTCAGGAAGAGGGCACACACTAACACTTCAGTGGAGGTAGTAACATTTCCTTCCTCATAAAGGAGCTCTGGTAGCGTAGTGGTTACAAATCGGGCTGCGAACCTTAAGGTCAGCGGTTCAAAACTACCAGCTGCTCCGCAGGAGAAAGATGAGGCTTTCTACTCCCGTAAAAACTTACACCCTCGGAAACCCTATACAGGGTCGCTATGGGTCGGAACCGACTCAACGGCACTTAACAACAAACAACAATGAGAACTAAAAGGATTTAGCTGTGGTGGTATAGGATAAGTACTGGACTGCTAACCACAAGGCCAGTGATTCAAACCCACCAGCTGCTCCTTGGCTATCCTACACAGGGTCACTATAAGTTAGAACACAGTTCTGGTGTGGCACTGTAGGGTAAGCACTGGACCATAAGATCGGTTTGAACCACAAGGTCAGAGGTTCAAACTCACCAGCCACTCCTTGGAAACCCTATACAGGGTAGCTATGCATTGAAACCAACTTGCTGGCACTTAACAACAATGAGTCAGACAGATGCAACATGACTCATTTACAAAAAAAGTTAAATCAATTTAAGCAGGAGAGTTGCCTACAGCATCATTTAAGGGAAAGTCACTGATTCCGTAAATCAAGGCAGTCATGAAGATTGTATCCACGCCACTGGGTGGAGATAGGAAGGCGACTGAATTTCCAAGAATTCACTGTACAGTTGAATGTTAAATACTGCAAGAACTTCAGGTGAGATTATTATACTACCTTACTGATGTTGAGTTATTTATTTGATGCTGCAAGAACTTTATATGAGGTTACTATAAATATTTTGTTATTTACTTGACATCCAAGCTTTTCACAATTTCATAAATGTACTCATTGAACTTTTAATCAGATGAAAACTGTGACTATATTAAATAAATTCTATTTAATAGGTCTTTCAAATTTTGTTTTCTGTATAACTCGTTTTAAAAGACATTAATGGACATGTTCATCAGCAGACATAATTTGAAATTTATGGCATAAAAAGAATGTTGTTGTTGTTGTTGTCAGGTGCCATCAAGTCAGAACCGACTCATTAGCAACCCATGCACGGCAGAACGAAACAATGTCCGATCCTGGGCCAACCTCACTACTGCTGCCACACTTGAGTCCATCAATGATGCCACCTGGCCGATCCATCCCGTTAGGGGTCTTCCTCTTTTTC
>NW_006408628.1:1131371-1133812 GCF_000296735.1 Chrysochloris asiatica
ACTCGATAGCACCTGACAACAACAACAACATAAAACATAAAAAACTTTGTTAAATCAGATTAACTTTGCTTAATTCCTGAGAATTCTACTACTATTCAATTTATATTAAGTATTTATTCTTAAAACAATGAAAGTAGTTTACTTTCATTGTTTTAAGAATAAATAAGAGTAAATTATCTAATTTAATAATACCCCCCACAGGCAGGAGGTTATTATATTTTTATAACTCTAGGTTTTGCATGCTACATAGGATTCTTTAGAGAAACAATTTAGAATAAATATTCCATTTCTAGCATATAAAAAAAATATGGCAACTTCTTAATATAGCAATTAGAAGTCCAAACATACTAATCAGACATAAAAGACTGCATTTTGAGGAAAAACTAACAACTACTAGTCATGATTTCCTAAGTGGTGGTGGTGGTGGTGGTAGTGTGCCTTGGAGTCGGTTCTGACTCATAGTGACCCTGTATAGGGTGTCCAAGGCTGTAAATCTTTACTGGCGCAGAAAGCCTCATCTTTCTCTCATGGAAGCTGGTATTTTGAACTGCTGACCTTGAGATTAGCAGCCTGATTTGTAATCACTATGCTACCAGAGGTAAGACAAAGAAATTTAAGATATTACGTGAGGCAGAAAAAATCACATGGATTAAAATCAGTTTATATAATACCACACTACAAAATTACCAAGGGGCTTAGAAAATTAGTGAAAAAATTCCATTATCTTTTAATTCCATTTTCCCATGAACTTTTTGAAGCTCCCACTATATTAGGCACACTTTTGAATCTAATTTATTTTGCTGGATAGAAATCTAGTCTCTTAATTTAAACATATTAGTTTCTCAAATTGGGAATCATTTAAAAACGGTTACTGATTTAACAAATTGTTGCTAGAGAGTTTTAACAAAATCCAAAAGCAAACAATTAAAAACAAGTATTTAACTGATTTTAATCAGAGGCCCTTAGATTCCTTAAAACATTTTTTAATTGCAGATTGGGTAGAAATTTGCAGAGTAAATTTGTTTTTCATTCAATCATTTATACACATTTTTGTTTTATGACATTGATTTCAATTCTGTAATGCTATAGCACTCCCTCACTTCCTCCCTGGGTTCCCTCTTTCCACCTGCCCTTCTTGTTCCAGTTCCTTCTTGATTTCTGAGCTTTGTTTTTGGACAAATATTGTTTTTTTGGTTTCCTATGGTTGATTGTTCTAAGGAGTATGTTACTCCCTGATGTTATCATTCACTTTAAAGGTTGAAAATTGACCTAGAGTGGTGAATTCAGTTTCAGGCTTGTAGGTTGTCTAAGGGCCACATTCCTGGAATTTCCATCAGTATCTTTCAGACCAGGAAGTTTCTCCTACCCTTTCCATGACCTTCTATTGTGATTCCCATCGGAGTATTTGGTAGTGGTAGTCAGGCATGGCCCTGGGGGTTAATTCACTGGACTGCAAAGTAAGTTTGAACCCTAAGGTAAGGTCGGTGGTTGGAGCTCACAGGTTACTCTTAGAAACCCTACAGAGGGTGGCTATGGGTGAGAACCAACTAACAACTGTTGTTGTTAAGTGCCATAGAGTCGGTTCTGACCCATAGCGACCCTGAATCTTTACAGGGGCAAAAAGCCTTATCTGGCTCCCGCAGAGCAGCTGGTAGTTTCGAACTGCTGACCTTGAGGCTCACAGACCAATTTGTAATCACTATGCTACTACGTAACAACAAGTCAGACACCACCTTGTTTTGGTTTCTAGGTAATGGAGGCTAAGGCTTATGTGGTCTGTTATTCCTTTGGACTAATTGTTTCTTTGTGTCTTTGACTTTCTTCACTTTCCTTTGATCCAGATGGGAGAAACCAACAGTTGCATCTTAAATGAGTACTTCCAAGCTTTCAAGACCCCATTCTTCATAGTGGTTGTACAACATTGATTTTGCCAGTTGAACTAGATGGCCCCCAAGACTGTGGCCCTAAGTCCTCAAGTCTAGTAACCCATCATTCCCTCAAGGTGTTTAGTTATAGCTAAGAAGTTTTCTTAACTTTGCCCCCTGTGTGCCCTACTATATATATGGGTGTGATAGGTAAGGTTTTCTATCAACTTGACTGGGCCTGAGTTCTCAGTGGTTAGGGTGACTAAGAGACAGTAATCCCTCATCCCTCATGAATATAACACAATCAGCCTCATGATATGATCTGATGTGATCCGCTTGGCTTGATATAATTATCCTACGTATTGTAAAGCCTCACTTCTACGATGTTAAGGTTGGATGCAATCTTCAGAATTAGGTTATAAATTGAGTTAATCTCTTTGAGATCTAAAAGGAGACAGAAGCAAACAGAAAAAGAGGAACCTACTACCACCGAGAAACAAGCGTTAGTAGTGGAGTGGATCCTTTGGACCTGGGGTCCTGAAATGTGAAGCTTCTAGATCCAGGTAAAGAGTGATG